>NC_079213.1:105014446-105314446 GCF_029633865.1 Lampris incognitus
CAGCTGCACCGGACAGGGCTGCTGCTTGTTGTGTTTTTTTTTGTGTTTTTTTTTTTGTGTGTGTGTGTGTGTGTGAACCATGATTTTACTTTGCAGCTTGTCACTCGAGCTTATGCATCATGAGTTCATAGCTGGTCGACACAGGTTGTTCCAGCCCTGTAGCTGCTCATCCTTGGCTGTTTGGACATGATATTCGGCTGTTAAGTAAGTGTGGCATGTTGCAGCTTCTACATTTGTGTCACAACCTGAATCAGAGTAATGCTAGTGCGCCATGCAGCTGGCTGGCTTCTCCAAAGCCGTGGGGGAGGGGCACAAACATATATATATATGTATATATACACACACACAAACACACACACACACACACACACACACATATACATATATAAAATACACACGTATATAACAGTGTGTGTGTATATATATGTATATATGTATATACATATATATACACACATACATACATACACACACACACATATATATGTGTGTGTGTGTCTTTGAGAGAATAATATACACATACATACATACACACACATATGTGTTTGTCTTTGAGAGTATAATATACACATACATACATACACACACATATGTGTGTGTCTTTGAGAGTATAATATACACACACACACACACACACACACATATATATATATATATATATATATATATATATATGTGTGTGTGTGTGTGTGTTTATTATACTCTCAAACACACATCAGTTGCCAACCTTGTGAAGCACAACTCATTGACATAATGTACCAGTTACAGATAAGCCCTCAGCCTCGCTGCCACCAAGGTAAACCATGATGATGCCTGACCTCTCAAGGCACAATTTAAGCACGCTGGCTTTTTACCGGTTTTTGTTTCTTATCAGCGACGTGATTTTGTTTTATTGTTATTGTTATCTTTTAATCGCAGACATTTCTGTTGGTCATCATGCAGCCCAGTCTCCTGTGATATCTAATTGCAGCTAATCTCTGCCACGTTAAATTGAGACCTACACAGCCAGTTCGTTTTACGATCGAGGTGATTAGAGATTTAAATTTTTCAGGATCACGATGTCAGTTGTGTTTGAACCACTACTGCCTCTTAGTATTGTGTGAGAATTCATTGTTTGTTTGTTTTTGTTGTTGCTGTTCACATCCTTTGCTAGGCTACACAGTACATGAAATAGCGACTGACCCCCTTTCCATTGATGTCAACTTCTGGGCTTATTTCCAAAGTGATATAATACATGTATGATGAGATGTAATTTAGCGCTCTCAGACTAGGCTTGTTCCACTTTTACAAAGCTGATTTTGAAATTGGGTGATTGTTATGTCATGGGATTAGAAGTATTACTAGGTTTATTAAGTTAATATTTATTGTGTTCGAAATGGTTACTAAACCAGCAGGCACGTAGCGGTCGAACAATGGGCCACCGATTTTACAGAAGTTATTAAACTCAGAAGTAACGTGTACGAAGTCATACCGATATGATCTTATTGTTTAGGGCGCTAAAGAAATCCGTCTTTTTATTTATCTAAAGTAAAGATAATAATCTCATAGCTACAAACCAAACATTTTCCTAGACACCAGGAGTGTCTTGAGTCCACTTTTCTAGCCCCATAAACCTAATTTTTGTTGATGGCAGTTTTGGTATAACCAAAATCTTTACTTGCATGTACATGCGTGCTGCGAGATATTTTGTCTTTGTTTTGATGATAAAGGCTGATAATCTTTGGAAACCCTGTATACATATACTGATGACCCAAAACATTATGACCACCTGCTGTTGGTCCTCAGTGTGCCACCAAAACAGTGCCGACCCACCAAGGCATGGACTCTACAAGACCCCTGAAGGTGTTCTGTGGTATCTGGCACCAAAACATTAGTAGCAGATCCTTCAAATCCTGTAAGTTGCAAGGTGGAGCTGCCATGGATCGGACATGTCGGTCCAGCACATCTAACAGATGCTCAATTGGATTGAGATCTGGAGAATTTGGAGGCCAGGGCAACACCTTGAACACTTCATCAGTTCCTCAAACCATTCCCGCACAATGTGTGCAGTGTGGCAGGGCGCATTATCCTGCTGAAAGAGAATAATGGGAATACCATTGCCAGGAGGGAGTGTCTGCAATGATGAAAGCGTCTGCAACGATGTTTAGGCTGGATTCAGACAGAATCAGGCAAAATGCAAGTCCTCCCATTCATTTTGAACGAGCGTAGTGTGTTTATGCTACAGAAGCACTTGCCATAGGTGATTCCACAAAAAAATGCAGTGGTATCTGGCAAGAAAGTTGAGCCAGATCCAACTTTTGCTGCAACGCAACCCTGTCTCACACTGCGGTAGCTAGTGATACTTTCTCTTCCAATCCAGAAGGTGGCAAAGCTGTTTGCCAATTGCCATTACAAAAGAAGAAGTAAAAAAAATAATAATAGGAGGAATTGGTTTATTTCGTGTACCCAGCTTCAACATGTACATCTGGCTTGCAGTTGACGCTGCAAAATAACAATGGTAAGAAGCTTCTTCTGGTTTGTGTCCACTTCTTAGAGTTTCTTTTGCGTTCCCGAACAGGAAATGGAGTAAAAGGTCTTGGTCAGGGGTTAAACTTCTTCTCTATCTCTCTTTTTTTTTTAAATGTGGTTGGAAAAAGCTTTTAGTTGCATTACGACCACCTTCTGGCTTGGGGGGTAAAAGTTCACAACACGACCTCACACAAATGGGCAATGCAGTGACATGCCCACACCACCGCACACCACTGCGGCAAGGCGCCGCATTGCCTGATTCTGTCTGAACCCAGCCTCAAGTAGGTGGCACATACCAAATGGACATCCACATGAATGGCCAGATCCAGGGTTTCCCAACAGAACATTGTCCAGAGCATCACACTCCCTCCACCGGCTTGTCCACCGGCTTGTCTTCTTCCCACAGTGCATCCTGGGGCCATCACATCCCCAGGTAAACGGCGCATACATACATGGCCATCCACATGATCTAAAAGGAAACAGGACTCATTGGACCAGGCGACCTTCTTGCACTGCTCCAAAGTTTAGTTCCGACACTTACGTGCCCATTTTAGTTGCTTTCAATGGTGGACAGGGGCATCGTGGGCACTCTATGCAGCAGGGTGTGACACATTGTGTGTTGTGACATATTCCTTCCGTAATCATCATTAAAATGTTCTGTTACTTGTGCCACAGTAGACCTTCTGTTGGTATGGATCAGACAGGATAGCTTCATTGCCCTTATGCATCGATGAGCCTTAGGCGCCCAACACCCTGTTGCCATTTTGTGGTTTGTCCCTCCTCAGACCACTGTCGGTAGGTACTCGCCCCACAAGTCTTTCCATTTCAGAGATATTCTGACCCAGTCATCTGCCCATAACAATTTGGCCCTTGTCAAAGTTGCTCAGGTCTTTACTCTTGCCCATTTCTCCTGCATCCAACACATTGAACAAGAACTCATTGTTCGTTTACCATCTAATCTACCAAGACCTTGACGCGTGCCCTTGTTTGGAGATGATTCACGCGTGTGCTCATAATGTTTTGGCTCGTCAGTGTACGACTTCAAGTCACTGTAAGCTAACCCATGAATATCTAAATGCTGAATGTTTATGTTGTTGCTCATTCTAATGACTACTTATGATAGGGCTTTCCTGGAAAAAGATACAACCCATAGCAGCTTTCATCTTAAGCATAGCAGCCAAATGCAAAGACAGGCAGGTAGCGGACAGTTTGAAGAAGAAGCTAAGTTATGTTAGCCACTGGGCAGATGGGGACGAACCAACTCGTAAAAAAGACTTTTACCAAAACGGAAACCCTCAGAGCATGTGAGGAGAGACAGCAATGACGGACAGTTGTTGAGCATGTTTTCAGCGGCCAACATCATAGCTGATGATGCCGACCGATCGACCGACCAACAGAAATCCACAACATTAATAGGTTAAAAAAATGGTTGTATGTTTGATGGTAGGGAAGGTGCTGATGCTCTGTGTGTGTTTCATTCTGAATGAATTCCTGGAATTTGAGGTGCTCAAACACCAATAAAGTTACCACTTTTTCACCATAAATATCAGTAAGCTGTATAAGAAGAAAAAGCTTAATTTATAACCTAAAAAGCAAAAATCTACCCATATGCTATCTGCAATAGAGCTTAATGGTCATGTCAGTAATCAATATGGGTGACAAACACAGTCATCCACTTAGCAAGTAAAGCTGTCAGCCTTAAACTGCACTACAATTACACAATAAAATGTTAAAACACTATTTTTCTTGAGCTATAGCTGTACATGCCACCAACCTAATGAAGCCTCTCGGTGCCGGGCAAAATTTCCACATTGGAGAACATAATTTTACCAAACTCCCTTCAATGGGAAAACAAAAGCTTTGGTTGAAAATTTCCTCTCTGTTGCACTACCGGCCCCACCGTAATTGGTGATGTAGTACTGAAGATTTGGAGGTAGTCTGGTGTAAGTGGGCAGGAACTTCAAAAGAATTACAAACTATTGATGTCGAGAGTTGCTTCTCTAGTGGATGGGAGGAAAATTGATTCAGTGCCATATCCTGATACAAAGCCGCGATACAGTGGAAACTGCTTATAGTGATAACTGTCACAGTGATGTAATGTTGTGATTTTTCAAAAATTGCAATAAGTATCTAACTGGCAATGAAATATTGTTGTAATATCAAATCAGGAGATACCTGCCAATTCCCAGCCATAGCATCTTTACTCGCCCAGTCTCAGAGACAACAACCCATTCTCCCACCCCGCTCTCCAACCCTTAAGTGCATTCTGGGCACAGATGAGCTGAAACTGATTTACATTACCCTTTAGGGAATGTGTACCTTAAAACTACTTGCTCTTGGTGAGGTGGTAGTTCCGTTGCAGTTGTTCTCATTTATCTCCATTGTGGTTAGTCAAGTCTGTATCCATGTCCATAAAAATGCACTGCACAGTCCTTAAATCTGCGGCGACGACTTTACTGTCCACATCACTATCAAATCAGTGATGTAAAAGTCTGAACTAAAAAATGCAGACGTTCAGCCACGATATCGGGGGGGATTCAGCACAAATTCTGAACATTAGGGATAGACCTGCAAATGCAGACACGAAATGGCTTTCTCCCTCTCGTTACGATGGTGACCAAATTAACAGCACTGAGCTGCCCAAATGTCATTTTCAACTTTCCCGGAAAGGTTGTGTCACGGTCACTTTTAATCCCTGTGTCATGTTTGATGTAACCTTGATAAGGTCTTCACCCATTAATATGAAATCTGAATAAAATATTGATTTACACGAGGATAATGCACAAACCAGATATCCTAATGTTTATGGTTGTAATGTTTATAATTCATCAGCGTCTGGGGATACTACTACTACTACTACTACTACTGTTGCGTGCATCATTCTGACAATTGAGAAGGGTCTTTTTTAATTAGATGCTGACTGCTTGAGATGTGTTTTTCCCGGATGTGCTGCGTACAAGAATAGGGTTAATCTTTAACTAGGAGGCAAAGTTATCTACACAAGACACATTGATCAGTTGGTGTTATCGAATCAGGGAGAGCGAGTGAGGGAGTGAGAGAGAGAGAGAGAGAGAGAGAGAGAGAGAGAGAGAGAGAGAGAGAGAGAGAGAGAGAGAGAGAGAGAGAGAGAGAGAGAGAGAGAGAGAGAGAGAGAGAGAGAGAGAGAGAGAGAGAGAGAGAGAGAGAGAGAGAGAGAGAGAGAGAGAGAGAGATTGTGTACTAGCACAGTTATGTAAGAGGTGCTCGTCAGTGTTAAAGAATTGGATGTGTGGGGGAAGGGAGATGGGGGATCTCAGGACAGAATGGAGAACGAGGAGGGAGAAGCGAAAGGCTCCAGAATTCCTCCTCTGGATCAGTCCCTGACCTCTCAAAATACGGCCAAGTAGCTTTGGAAGGTAAATGCTGAAAGAAATAGGAGAATATGTTTGGTGTGGAGAAACTGAGTGATGAGGGCTCAGAGGCCTAGCGGCAGTACTATATAGAGCTTGACCAGTTTTAATATAGAGCGGGGCGATACTGACAAAGTCAAATATCACTATTTTTGACTGAGTACCTTGATAATGGTAACGTGATGACATTTCAGGATCACCATTGGTGCTTTCATAAGATATTTACACACATTTCTAGAAATGATCAATAGTAATGAGAATATGATGGCCAAGCAGGTAGAGACATTCATTGTTCATTTCACTCTGCTAAAACAATGGAATAAGTTCAGAAAATCTATCACTTTACTGTAATACAGCCTTTAAGATAAGGGAATGACATCATTGACGTTATATCATGATATTACAATAATCAAAAACACTAGACCATATCCAGTGTCATATCACAATGTCAATATTGTATGGATGTATTGTCCAGCTCTAGTTGAAGAGAAATAATGTCCTCTATATAAAGAGCTCCAGAGCACGACCATTTGGTTGTATTTTGAGACTCTTTTCTAGCTGTGCCTGTGAATTTCTCGAGCTCGGCCATTTCACACATTTTGTTCCACAATTTTCCATTACAAAAACAAAGAAACGCAGCGATCTTGTGTTTTTCTGAATTTATTGAAGAACAAAGGTGACCCTGGTCTGTGTATTTCAGAGCTTTTACATCTCCATAGTGGACCCATGCATGTGTGTGTGCTCTCTACCCCATTAATACTCACCTGGCTGTCCTGTTTGGTAATCCAATTTTTTGGTATTTGATGAGTGCAACCTTGTCAAATCATGCTTTCAGGCTTTCATCAGTTGAACTACCAATGCATTAGCATACACAACCCACAGCAGATAATAAATGGATTACATGCATCTCGCTGCACAGTCAGTATGATAGCCTATGTCCTTGTGGCCTGAATGTATTTCAACTCAAACTATTGTGGGTAAATAATCTTTCTAGGCTGTGACTTATGTTTGGAACGGGGATTCAAACATGATCATAATTAGCCCAGATGTGATTTGGATAGTATGCTTTTGGATTTGTTGTGAAACTTCTCTCGAAACCAAGACAGCTGTGTTGGTATTCATCTACCGTAGCCATTTTGTGTGGCACTCAAGGGCTTTTGAATTAGTTTAGCTTATGTGTACGCAGACCTGCTGATTTTATACATTTTCAAACCAATGCTCTAATGCAGCAATACTGTTCTAGTTCAGAACTAGTGTTGAGAGGCCAGTGGTAGAGATAGCATGGCATGTTAACTATTAAGATACATTTTCCCACGTTTACAGTTGTCCCACTTCTTTCGTCATCATGATAACACTTCTGCATGGTTTTTAGCTTGTTATGGATGAGTTTCAACTAGTAGAGCTGATCAGTTCTTCTTTGGTTGTGTGGGGTGGAACAAACGAGACTTCACACAGTCAAATCTATTTTAGCTAGCGTAGCGGTCTATTCCGTTGCCTACCAACGCAGGGATCAGCGGATCGAATCCCCATGTTACCTCGGGCTTGGTCGGGCGTCCCTACAGACACAATCGGCCATGTCTGAGGGTGGGAAGCCGGATGTGGGTATGTGTCCTGGTCGCTGCACTAGCGCCTGTTTGGGGGACTGGGGGGAATAGCGTGATCCTCCCGCGCACTACGTCCCCCTGGTGAAACTCCTCACTGTCAGGTGAAAAGAAGCGGCTGGTGAATCCACATGTATGGGAGGAGGCATGTGGTAGTCTGCAGCCCTCCCCGGATCGGCAGAGGGGGTGGAGCAGCGACCGGGACGGCTCAGAAGAGTGGGGTAATTGGCCGGATACAATTTGGGAGAAAAAGGGGAGGAGGCGATCCATTTTAGCGTTTCTCTTAGCATCTGTAAATGTCCATTTACAAGCAGTTTAGCAACTGGTCTTTAATGGACATCTATTCTGTAGTTATCTCACAAGGCCTGCTCTATTACTGTATACGTGCGGCATGTGATCTATCTTGAGACTGTGGCAGTTTCAAACGACAACATCCGTATATTAATAGATGGCGTCTTAACACATGTGTGGGAATCAGTGCTGTAACCAAAATAAGGTATGTCGATGACATGAGAGGGAGAAAATGTATCCTGCAGTTTGTAACCTGGCTACCATAGTGAGTTGAACACTGTTTTCTCAGAATGTGAGTTGTGTCTATAAGTTGATTTTTTTTTTCAAGACCATCCAATCATCTCCTTAATGAAATATCTTAATTGCTGCGGCCTCACAAGGAGATAGAACAACTTTCCATTTGTATTTTAACCATCCCTCAGACCGACTGCATCCCAAAAAAAAAAAAAAAAAAGTTGAGCCATGTGAAAAAAGTGACTGTAAGTTGGGAGGCGAAGCTAACCTTTGGCCCGGCATGTCAGTCCGGCTCATTATTTAATCAGTAACGTTCACTGCCTGTGACTGATAGCGGCTGCCTTTGACACACTTCTGGAAGCTTTGCTAAAACCCTCCCTCTGTGTCGACATCAGTCATCATTTCATACTTGTCAACCGCTGGTTACGTTTCTGGCCACCTACAGACAGAGGAAGTGGAAGGGCCAGAAAGGTTGTGAGTAGACTTTAGCTCTAGGAACACCAGGAAGTCATTTACTGTTCTCTGTCGGTGTTTGATTCTGGCACATGTTGGGGAAAATCAAAATGATCCCAATAAAATTATTGCGAAACAGTGCACCCGATGTGTCAAAAGTGTTTTTTAATCCTTTCCTGTCTGAGTGAACCAAATGCGAGCAGGTATTTGCAGGTTAAGATTTATACTTGAATGCTTTTATTTTGACCTGTTAAACACAGGAATGTTTCAGCCAGTGAGGATCTAGATAAACAGGTTGTCAGGACGGCGTGACAACAAGGGCTTCTGTGTGTGTGTGTGTGTGTGTGTGCGTACACACACACACACACACACACAGGCACACCCACACATAGCTGACTGCGGTCACGTGGCACGTAGGGCAACCCCAGGGGTCAAGTTCAACATTCTGCAGAATTCCTCTGTGTTCAGTGGCCCTCCTCCCCTCTCTGTAGCCACAAGGCACCAGCCAGTTCTCCAGGCTGTGGGCCTGCCTCCCCCTCCTGCTGCAGGAAAACACTGTGCAGGTTGTTTGCCTTTAGTAAAGGAGCCGTTTCAAAACTTTTTTGTCTTACTAATATGTGGTACATTCACCTGGATCTTTCATATTTCAGGAATTCCACTTAGATGTAATGTAATGTATATTCCACTCCTCACTTGTTGAGCACTTTTATTAACAACACCATTGATGGTTTCTGGGTAAAAAACCCCATATATAGATATCTCAACACAGATACAGGAAAAAAAAGTTTTAATACGTTGCAGGCATGTAGGGCAATGTATTAAAACTTTTTTTCCTGTATCTGTGTTGATATTTCGCTCCTCATTAGTTGAGCACTTACAACACCATTGACGGTTTCGGGAAAAAAAACCGCTATATATATATGTGTGTGTGTGTGTGTGTGTGTGTGTGAATTGTTTGAGGGAGTATTATTGAAATATATATATATATATATATAATTATGCATATTATATATTTTTTGCATTTTTTTCCCCCCTGCTTTCAACACATCAACTTGAAGAACTGACTGTTAAATTGCTGCCTAATATATCCCACCCCTTGGCAGGTGCCGTTGTTACGAGATAATCATTGTTATTCACTTACCTGTCAGGGTAAATATATACATATAAACCAATCAGCCAAAACATTAAAACCCTGACAGGTATTAGGCAGGTGGTTTTAATGTTTTGGGTGATCAGTGTATCTACATGAAAGGTAGATAGACAGGTAGTGAAATATGAGCGATACTTGTGTAATTTTATACGATGTATCGATCTTTGTTTACATTTGCTAAAATACCATATTTAAGAATCCAACTGATGTTCATCGTATTGAACTTTTTGGTAATTTATACTATCAAAGCCGAAACAAGTTTTCACATAATACTTCCTCAAACAATTCAGACATATTTTGTGGGAAATTTTACGTAATGGGATTTTGTTATCATTAATTTAGAAAGCAAAATTGTGTATCATAATATGAAAATAACTGAATTTTAATCCCATACAATACTATTGAAATACAATAAATGAATACCGAATTATTGATCATAAATCTATCTCTCTATCTATCTCTCTATCTAGCTCTCTATCTCTCTATCTATCTATCTATCTATCTATCTATCTATCTATCTATCTATCTATCTATCTATCTATCTATCTATCTATCTATCTATCTATCTATCTATCTATCTATCTATCTATCTATCTATCTATCTATCTATAATTTTCATAATGACTCGTAACTCTAAGGAGGTTGTTTTAGTTTTGTGTTTTTAAACATCACGATGTACACAAACCTACAGCCTTAGAATACAACTCATCTTGAGCTGTAACAACTGTTGGCTCCCCTGTCTAAAGTGTCTACTATTCATATAAGTCAAATAGGTTATTTATTTTTTGAAGTCAACGTCAATCATATTTATTTATTCTTTAGTTGTCTACTCCCCGCCTCCCCCCAGCAAAAAAACAAGCCTTTATTATCTTTCATATGCTTTAAGTCAAGTCAGTTGTATTCGTGTAGCCCAGTATCACAAATTACAAATTTGCCTAAGTGGGCTTACGCAACACAACATCCTGTCCTTAGACCCTTAGCTTTTATAAGGCACGGCGTCCAGGGAGGCCACTTTCCACTGAGGCTTGGCTTGTATGCTTTGTAACTAAGTGAAGGTTGAAGTCTTATTTAACTCCAGCTAAATATCATGGGATCATTGGCACTACGCTGCTACGCTGGGATGTTTTTCAGGGATTGCTGAAGCCCAGCGTTGCTTGGAAAGTCAGTGTGTTAATCTGTAATAATAATGATAAATTAGACTTATATAGCGCTTGTCTAACATTCAAAGTGTAATGCATTTTTAAGTCTGAAAGACCTATGGCCTTGTTGGTGAGGCTTGTTTTTATGGAGCCATGGATAGGCTGTACTAAAAGCAGACCTTGATCAGGGGAAAATCTTTGGATTTGTCCTCCCAAGAAGCTATTATTGACACAAGCAAGTTTCATAATGTGGAAATATTGTTTTAACCCATAGTAGTCCATAACTCCCTTGATTTATACAAGGTCCAGCAGTCGTTTTTCTATTGGAAGGGTTGTCACAACTCAGGCTGTGAATAAGCAAGAATTTGGCAGTTCGATTCTATCATGATACAAATTTCACAAGTCAGAACACAGTGAGTGATCTATTGTAATCTTTGTCCATTTTTTTAAAATGTCATCAAAACACATCAATATACATAAAATCAGAGTAATCAGAGCCATAATAGCTAATGAGGCACTGGAAATGCCTGCTGTTGTAGTAGTTGTATATGTCACTGCTGCATCTTTGTGTGTAATCTGAAGGAGTAGTGTTTTTGAAAATCGATAAAGCACTGTGAAAGATAGTATCTTAATACCTAAGTTTATCAATAATTTCTGTCATCCCTCGTCACAACAGTGATTGACTTAAGACCCTGGTTGTTTTGTGTAAAAGTGATTATGCTGAGTCTTTAGGGAATGATTTTTTGGTAACTTTAAGGCATAATAATATGGTTCATTTTAAATAAAACTGAAATGGTATTTAAAATAGGAACGAAAGACCAAAGTGATTAATTTTTATGGCTAAAACAGAATTCTCATGCTACCTTAAGATTAAATCTAGATTTACAACCCCTTATTGCTTTGAGACACCCCTTATCCAAAATGTGAATGACTTTTATTTGGCAACTGATGAGGGTTAAGTCCTCTGCTTTAGCTCTCCTTGATCTCAGTCCAGCTTGTGGTAATATGGACCACTTATACTTGAGTGTGTTAAACACTGGTTTGGTGTCTTTGGTGCTGCTATTTACTGGTTTTACCCCAGCTATGGGTGGAACTTGCTATGTTGCTATTTAGGAGTGTAGATCTTCATTGTCAGAAATTGCCTGTGGTGTTCACTCGTTCCAATGCCTTATTCATATGTTGCCCCTAGGTCATAAAATGTAGTAATTTCTAATACTATGCAGATGATATCCTGAATATCTCTCCATAAATCCAGCTAATATAAATCGAATCAGGTGGCTAGTTTATACGGCCACCTGGCTGGATGACTCTTTTTGTCTAATAAACATTCCAATGATGTTATGGAGACCATTTTGTTTGTACTCAAATGTGAAGCCATCTTGTTGTGCTCCCCACTATACCACTGGAATTGCAGGAATCAGGATTCAATCTATGACTCCAGCATAAAACCAGATTAACCTGTTAACATGTTTTGTGTAAATTTAATGGGACACTTAAGAATTGTTTGCCGCGATTTATATCCAGGAGCTCATCAGTGTTTCAGCCAGTCATGAACACATTTTGCATTGGTTCTTGATACCAAATTCTAAGTACTTCTCACTTGTGTAGTCAAAACAGAAATCCCTGCAAAAAATTCTGAGGAAGCTGTAGCAGTGACGGGGCCTTGGTTTTTTATTTGGGCCTGTCTTTTCACAGGTCCCTTATCAGATGGAGGTCCAGACATGTCTTGTATTGTGATAAGCTTTGGAAGATCTTATCTGGGTTGCAAGGCCATGACAGTGCCAGAAGTTGGAAGCTAGCCTCCTATTTTGTGTTGGGCAGCTCTTCCCTTGGGCTACTGCTTGGTTAAAGAACTGACAATGAAGGGAGAGTTAAAAACACAGGCTCAGTTTCATATGAAATATTCTGTCAAACCAACAATGATCTATCAGCAATGTGGCTGAGAAGGTCTCATTCCTTTGGCCCATTTGGGGTCCAGCCTGGGCAACGTTCTCCAACTAGCCCTCTATGAACCTAAACATTTCCAGGACTTCACTGTCCACACCCAAACTGGTGTGGCCTTGTATGCTGCCTGTAACACTATCTCCTGCAAAAGCTGTCTACTTCCTTAGGATTTCACAGGCAGGGAGTCGAGGAGGGAAAGGAGGGGGGTAAGGGAACAAGAGAGATGAGAGAGGAAAATAGGGAAGAAAGCAAGAAGCAAATGACAGTGTAACCAACTAGATAAAGGGATACTGCCTGTAGCTCTAAGGTCACAGGCCTAACTCCAGGAATGGGACTTTCACACCGAAAGTGCAAAGTCCACCCTTTTGTTGTCAAACCCATTATTGTCTGTGTGTTGGGTCATGCATAAATGAACCTAGTTGGATTTTTGGGCTGTGACCTAAAGGGAAATTTCGTCGATGGTTTTGTGTATGTGCAATCCGTACTGATGAGTAATGTAGTCGATTGAAGCAATGAAGTCCTCACTGTATACTATACCGAAAGAGAAATCGACGTTGTCCTGCTCAGTCTTTCCCACAGCGCCTACACGTACCAGAATGCATTGCGCGTAAGTCTTTGTATCGTTGTCTATATCTGATTCTGATATGCATAATGCATATCCTCTGCGCTAGTGTTGTGGGACGTTATTTCCACCATCAAAAATGTGGCTTAGCCGAAAGATTGAGGATGTGTTTTTTGAACAACATGTATAGATAGAGGCTGGGAAGGGGGGGGGGGACTACAAGAGGGAGAAGCAGCAGCCACACATGATGCCAGCAGTACTCTCCCACCTAAACACATACAAAAGGGCAAGAAAAACAAAAAACAACAACAGTGTAGATGTTGATGTTGTGTAGGGGTTTACTCCCGTAGCCTATTCCTCTTCCGAGGTAGCCACCAGGCAGTGGCACTATTGAACCCATAACTGGGGGCTGGTTTATGGGCATCAGGGAATATCCACACACCGGTGGGCCTGCCTACCGCACGTCTAGGGGCCAGACCTCCGCCGAGTCCGTTGTAGTTCAGCCAGGGTCCAAGGTGTACCCAGTTACCGTGTGTCGCCACAAGGAGGCACTACATAGGGCTTCCTGTTGGAGAGGCTATGTACTGGAAGGGAGAGACTTACGAGCTCGGCTCTCCTGTTCGCATTTCTGCTGGCCAGCGGTGAAGGTTGAGAGTGAGACGTGACAGGCACAGAACACTACACCAACACACTAGACGCTTCACAACAACCCCACTTCTTACACAAGAATGTCAGACACACATTATGATGTCACAATATGTCACTTTGCGGCGAGCAAAAACTCCTGAAAAGATGCAGAAACGATAGGGAACAACTGCAGGTGTTTTTCAAGTGCGCTATCCCTGTCGCAGATGGACAGAGGTAAGATTGAAAATCTGGGAATTTTCCCTTTAATACTGAGCAGTGAATAGAAACAGAAGAAGACTAAAAGAAATAGAGGGAAACTGGAAATAACACTTGATTTTAGCTGATTTAACATGTTCTTGGAAATCAGCACTATGAACATGGATCATTTAAATGTAGCCCTGAACCAGTCTGCACCAAGGCAGTTGTATAAAAACCTGGAATGCGTCCTCATTCATTTTGTGTGTGTGTGTGTGTGTGTGTGTGTGTGTGTGTGTGTGTGTGTGTGTGTGTGTGTGTGTGTGTGTGTGTGTGTGTGTGTGTGTGTGTGTGTGGTGAGAGCGAGAGAGGGGAGGGGGTCTAACTGGCACCTTGAAGGGGTAAAAGCAGGCTGTCATTTGTTGAAATCCTGTGCTGAGTGCAAAGTGCTGTATCCTGGGATTGAATACAGCCACTGAAACACCAGGAATCATGGAAGGAGGAGTTCGTAAAATGTCCTGGACCCGCACTGAGTTTCATGAAGTTTGATATGGCGCCCTGTTTGGTTCAGTTGACGTAAATACTTCTGCATGCTGAAATTAAAGTGTGTGTGTGTGTGTGTGATAAGGTCTCAAATAGAGTTCAATTAGGGATGGAGAATGCTATAAGTTGATCTATTGTAAAGGAGCGGTTTTGTAATTTGGGTCCATGTAAATGTTGACATGAAGGTAGTTGCAGCAGTGCCATATTCCTGCCACTAAGAGGAACAGGCTTCAACTGGATCTTTAAACATTGGGGGCTTTGCTCAGAACATTTCCAAATGCTCTGTAATCCTAAGGATCTCATGGGGCAACCCCCCCCCCTCCTGGCTGGCCTAATGAGCAAAGCTAGTGCTAGGGCTTTCGTTTTGCTCACAGGACAGGTACATAGTCAAGCAAACCAGCTACGTTCAGTTTGAGTCTCAAAGGACCAAATCGAGGAAGAGTGAGGGGCATGACAAGTTGACGCTCTTGGGTGTGAGAACCCCTTGAGGGGTTTTTTTTTGTTGTTGTTTGAGGGCCCTTCGCCCTGCCCCCTCAAAAGTCCCTGGATCCTGTCAAAGTTTGCTAGGACAAGACGAACGATAAAGAATGGAAGACTGTGAAAGGCAGTAAATTGCAATGGAAAGTAGCAAGGGAGGGGACTTCCTGCAATAATCAGGACAGTGCCATAGGGCCTGGAGATAAAAGAGGGAAGTATGGAGATGGAGGACGGCATGGAAGGAGTGTATTCAGAGGTATTTATGGTCAGTGTTTCCCAGCCCGGGACCTTTTCCTTCAAACACCAGTCAGGTGGATTCAAGTCTTATGAGATTTGATAATGATTTTTAAATTAAAAAAAAAAATCACATGATCGGCACTATTTTTTATCTGTATCTTAAAAAGGAAGAGGCCATGAAATTTTGTCAATTACAAAAACAACTAAAATATAATTACCAGTTGTTAATTACAAAACCAGCTGTAATCATCGACTAGACCCCCAGTACGGCTAGTTTTCTACTCTTCTAATCAGAAAGAGCTATAGATCCAGCACAGCAGGTGAACATGATAAACTACCTGACAGAGGTAGTCAAATGCTACATTTAAGATGATGTTTTTTTTTTTGCCATGTTGTACATATTTAATGTTTAATTAAAGCACTTGAGGAAATCTTCAAGTGTAATGCAGTATGGCTGTTCATGGCTGCTCTGGGGTCAAGACAGGAGAGCAGCAAACACAACAGCTCGTTTCAGTCTTTTGACGCTCAGCTCATTTTAAATTGTCCAGGGACTTTATTATTATAGTTGTTTGTTTTTTTTTTTCCTCCAGGGACATGGGTTCATTGGCCACACTTGGAACTCCCATAGATTTTATACAAAAATTATTCATTTATCGTCCCTGTTTTTTTGTATTATTTAGTACATGTTAATTATTCATGAGTTATTGAAAAGCATGGTTTGAAAAAGATGGTGGTGTTCAAAATGTTAATCAGCATTAAAGCAGAAATCCG
Source organism: Lampris incognitus (assembly GCF_029633865.1). NCBI lineage: Eukaryota > Metazoa > Chordata > Actinopteri > Lampriformes > Lampridae > Lampris > Lampris incognitus. Next base: position 105,030,568 of record NC_079213.1, read on the forward strand.
TGATCTTACTGCATTAACAAGTCATCGTTTTATCCATTTGAAAATTTATGACGATGTGCTGGTTCTGTATATCAGTTAATATTAGAGTAGAACAGTGTTGTGATATAGTGGATGTAGGAGGCAGAGAGAAACAGACCTATTGACTGTGATCTTCTGGGACTACAAACCAGGTGTAGCAGCCATTGTGGCTGGTGTGCCGTGAGCTCAGCAGTAAACAGTTCCCACCCTTGTAAAAATGGATCCTGAGACCAAAGCCACCGTAGTCCAATGTATTACAAACTACATGAAACTATATGGGAACACTGTTGTACAGTCGTATTGATTGTCATGGACACATCGGCACCACGTCTCATTTTTTCCCCCAACACGTACGTGTTTGCCACTGCACCAGTGTTCGTCCTACCCGGTCAAACCATTTCAACAGCAGTATACGGAGACTGGAGAGTTTTGCTAACCAAAGATGGTAAAATGGCATTTAGTACTATGGAACCTGACCCTATGATCCAGATGGATAAATTAATGACTTATCAATGGAGAAAAATCATACTAGATTTCAGCTTTACGCTCTCATTGTAGGCAGTGCGAACATGTAATACCTGCTCACTTATTGTATAAGTGAACGAGGTTGAGTTGTTTACCTCACATAACGTCCACAATGCTCTATAAAGTTTCAAGGTAATTCTAAGTCTAATCATCTGAATAAAAAAAAAAAAATCCCATTTGTTCAGGTAACCTGCCCAGATATATTTTTGTCACTCAAATAAGTTTTTTTTTTTGCTACACTCTTTGGGTGCCAAGATGTAGTAACCTGGACTTTTTATTCAATCTAGGGTCCGGAAAACAGAGATTCAATGCTGTCATGCGCTAAATGTGTGTTTGAGAACCAAAATGACCATAATTTATTGCATACGACGTTGTAAAAATGAAAAATCCTTAAGCGTAGGGCTAATAAAATCTGACATAGCAATATTTTCAGTGAATATTGCGATTACAATAATGACACCTATATATATTTAAGAGGATTTTTGGTAAAGTTTTTTTGATCACATTTTTTATGAATCTGATAGATTTATTAAAACTGCTGGTTCATTGATTCCATCTTGAATTAGCATCTTGGCATTTCATCTTCTTTCTTTGGTCCTCAGTAAATGTGGACTGGCTGGTCTTAACATGTCTTGGCAGTTAAATACATATGATATATGACTTAATTTCTCTGCAACACATAAGTAGCTAGCAAATCAAATTCTGAAAATATTTTTGAGACGGAATCACATATCTTGTGCTTAAATGAGCTCATCATTTTATGAACTTTAGCAGTGGCTACATTTCAATAAGTATATATTTTTTCAGATAACGTGATGGTCTCTGATTTTAAATGTATTTACACAAGGTTGATTTATAAGGAGCTGCACTTTTTAGTGTTCTTGTTATAGGCTACGTGCTTCTTTGGGGTAGGAAAGGGGACATTCTGCCTCTATTCTGGACTTGTCATATATGATTTTGTCATGGCTGCTGAGGTGGGCGGTCATCTTGATTACTTCTAGGAACAAAATCAACCTGGATGCAACGTTTGTGTAGTGTTTATCCAAATTTAGAGAGGATGTTGTTTGTTTTGTGACAAATTTGATATTTTTGTGACTGGATTGGGAGGATGTAGGCCTATTCCCCTTTTTGTCATATATGTTATTCTGTCCATTTAACCCAAAGTTTGTCACTGGATTTCTGAAATGGTTAGTTGTTTATCATATTTTGGTGGATGCTTTTGTTTGTCAGTATAACCTTTAGAGTGTTATTATTCAAAACCCAATTTTAAAGCCTCAGCCTTAGTATTCAGATGCTTTTAGAATCAGGAAACTACTGTTCTTCTACCCGGTACAAGTGCGGTAGCAAATTACATGTCATCAGCTAATAATAAGAAGGAGAAACCTTGCCTCAGTTGTGGCAAGTGCACAAGTGAAGATGAAATTGGAGCTTACAAAGTGAGATGGGAAAGTCTGCTAAAATGTTGCTTGCTTAGCTACACAACTGAAAAAAGAGGAGTGTTAAAAGAAGTGTCATATCTATGACTGGAATAAGATCCATTATTTTCTTTAAAGAGACAGGGCATACCACTTAGTTTGGCTCTCCATCAAAATATATGTGAAATGAGTAGGACTCACTTCATTTTTAGAATTTGTTGTCTCGTCAGAGCAATGCACATGAGAGCAGCAGTTATTTACCAGACAAATAGTGTTTGAATTAGGGTTGGGCAATGTCAACCGAATTGGTATACGGCTATGTCCATAGTGAAAAATCGCGACCTGTGTTTTTGTGTGTTTCCACAAGCACCTGTGACGTGATCATCAGACCATATTTCAACAAGGGCTTTAACCTCCTCATTGCCCCGCGTCTGACCACGACTCATTTTTCTTTTTTGTTTATGTCTACCTGACTCGATATTGATTTCCTAGTGCGCGGCAAAACTTATCAACTTCAATCCACATCACCATTTTTACTCATTTGTTACTTGAAAATGCGTCTCTTGAATGTGCGACAATCTGAGTTTTTTAATTAGATGGCAGAGAGTTCGAGCTGGTTGCTGAACACAAGCCTTTGGAGTCAATATACAGCTCACGATCCAAACCCTGTGCCCGCATGGAAAGATGAGTCTTGCGTTTACAGCCTTAGACGTCAAAGTTGTCCATGTGCTGGAAAAGCGAACATAGCTGACTCATTGTCATACCTGTTGGGGAAGACAGCTATGAAAGAGCAGTGTGCACGTGGATCAGATGAATATGTGCGATTTGTCGCCGTGAATGCCACCCCTAAAGCTCTGACTACAAGGGAGGTGGAGGAAGCATCAAAGACTGATCCAGAGTTGATTGAGGTGAGAAAGGCTATACTAGAAACTGGACATTTTGAAAAATGTATGGCATGCACATGTAACTAATGAACTGTGTGTAATTGGCTATATTATCCTACAAGGTACACGTATAATGCTACCAAATGCCTTACAGCCGAGAGCATTCATACTAGCACATGAGGGACATTTAGGGATTGTAGGAACCAAACAATGTTTGAGAAGCAAAGTATGGTGGCCAGGCACGGATAGGGCCGTAAAAAGACACTGTAGAGCATGTCAAGGGTGTCAGATTACATCATGGCCGGACACACCAGAACCATTAAGGCCGACGCCATTGCCAGATGGACCATGGCGAGATTTAGCCGTAGACCTATATATTTGTGGTAGACTACTACAGCAGATATAACGAGTATGTTGTGCTTACCTCCATAACAACTGAAAAAGTGATTGACAGTCTTGAGTCAATATTTAGTTGACACAGATTACCTGTCACATTGAAATCTGATAGCGGGCCACAGTTCAAATCAGATGAGTTCAGAAACTATTGTGCTCAAAAGGGAATCACACACGTGAAAGCAACTCCAAAGTGGGCTCAAGCTAATGGCGAAGTGGAGAACCAGAATGCTTCAATTATGAAACGCATTCAGATTGCACAGTCATGGACTGGACTGGAAGAAAGAGCTTAGGTGATATGTCACAGTGTACAGAGGAATTACACACGACACAACAGGCAAAAGCCCAGCAGAACTCTTATTCAGCAGCAAAATGAGAGGCAAGTTACTGGAAATCACATCTGCACACATGGATTTGGTAAAGATGCAGAGCAGAAAGGGAAATACAAGCTGTATGCTGATGAGTAGCGAAAAGTAGAATATTCAGATGTGAATGTTGGAGATCACGTCCTGTTGAGACAAGAGAAGGTGGATAAGTTCAGTACAGCTTTTGGCAAGATACCACATACAGTAGTCAGTAAAAATGGAAACAAAGTAACCATTGAATCGCCTACCAGAGCTCTGTACAGCCGAAACACAACCTGTGTCAAGAAGTACGTCACAGAGGGAATAGGAGACCAACACGGGGCAGAAAAATCGGTAGATGGGAATGCTTGTATGAACGCAGGGCAAAAATCAGCTATAGACCCTTCCAGATGTCCTGCCATGCAAGTTGAACACAGCAGACCTTTACCGCCTCCTCTTAGGCCCCTGCGGCAGAGGAGCCCACCTGACTGGCTGAAAGACTTTGTCCTTACTTAAGTCACATGTTTTGATTATAGAAAATTTGAAGTAGAAGATGATTCCGGAGATTATTATTTTGGTTGTATTTGTAATTGGAAACTTTACTCAGTTGAGAAAATTTGGTTAGCTATAGGATAAGAGTTTATATCCAAGTAAAAGGGGGATGACACGTACTGAATGGTGTACTGTACCTTTAAGAGGAACTATGTGATAGAGGTAGGTAACCAGGGGAAGACAATTTATGTAACACACACATATCCACAGTTGAGATGATCAGTAAGAGTTGGGAGTTCAAAACAGGTGTCCGTGATTTGATTCCGAAAACCTAATTAAAAGAATTAAGGTAAAGGAAGAAGTTACAAAATATAACAGGTTTTGAATCACCACAGCAACGAGAGGTTCATTATACATACACTCATAACTTCACAAAAACTTTTAGGCTGGTAGGTCCAGTAGTTTGCGAGATTAGCCGTGCGCGCACGTGCACACACACACACACACACACACACACACACAAAATCCACTCCACGCTACCGCCTGGCGGAGGAAACAAACTTGTGTTGGTAATTAGCTTGAGAGTTAGGGCAGAAAGTTCTGTTACCAGTTGTGTTGAAGAGCAAGGACTTCGCCATTTCAGCGGTCTTGACAGTTTTAGGTACCACTAGTGTTTTAGCTGCAGTGTGCAGGCTAGTATACCAGTGTTGTAGTCGAGTCACTAAACCTCGAGGTCGAGTCTCGAGTCCCCAAAGAAGAGTCCGAGTCAAGTCCCCATTACCTGAGTCCGAGTCCAAGTTATCAAGGTTTAGTCTGAGTCAGGGTGTCTCTTTAGGCATCTTAGCACTAACTGTTACTGAACATGAGGGTATGCACATGAACCCGCATGTAGGTGGAACACACGTGACTGCCCTTGCACAGAATTGAATAATGTTAGGTATTAATATAGCTATAAATATCTTATGCCAAAGTATTAGGGCCTATTACAAAAAACTAACAAAAACAAAATCTCTGTCAATTAACAAATCCGAGTCCTCATCTCCAACTTCTGAGTCCGAATGCAGTCAATGCTCGAGTCCAAGTCCGAATCATCAGTGCTCAAGTCCAAGTCGAGTCACGAGTCCTGAAAATCAGGATTCGAGTCGGACTCGGGTCCAAGTCCTGGATTCGTGGATTCGAGTACTACAACATTGTAGTATACAGTCCAAAGACATGTAGGTCAGGTGTATTGGCCATACTAAATTGTCCCTAGGTGTGAGTGTGTCGGCCCTGTGATGGACTGGTGGCCTGTCCAGGGTTACTCCCTGCCTTCCGCCCAATGACTGCTGGGATAGGCTCCAGCATCCCATGACCCCGAGTTGGATAAGCAGTTTGAAAAATGGATGGATGTGCAGGCAAGTGGCTAAGAGTAAACTAGTGATGTGAGTGAGTGGTTGAGTGAGAGTGAGGAAGCAGCGGCGTGGCTGCTATCAGGGCGGACAGGGCTGTGCTGCTGCGCAGAGCTGTGTGAGCAGACCGTATACACTGCGGATGTAGCTGAACATGTACATTTGGCGATACAAATAAATTATGCAGCAGTCCTTAGAGCTAAGCAGTGTTCTGTTACGGTAGTTGAGTTAATGACATTTTTCTAAGTCGTTTCAGTTGTTTTCTGCGACAGGTAGTGGCTCCTTTAAGAAACACAGGAAGTTCGCCTCCCACGTGACTTTAGTCAGGAAGTGAAGACGCGTTGCTGAAAGAACGGCTGTTTTTTAGGATACCTTTTTTCCATCAGCGAACGTCTGCACATACCTTATGCCATTCGTAGCATCGTTGGTACGTAATGCGATCTTTTATTATTGTCTACAATTGTAATTCGTTATTTGGTATAAAAAAAGACGTTTTGTGTAGTTTGATGTAAAACGTCTACCAAGCTATTTTCGGTCGATTCCATGTATAGCCAATGCTATTGTAGCGAATAGCCGGGACGCGAGCCCGGGTCTCCCGCACCAAGGGCGACTGCGCCAGAGGGTCTGACCCGTTAGCTAAGGGCTAGCGAGTCTGTTCATCCATGATCGTTACACTACCCCCCCCTCCTTCGGGAAGCGCGTCCCCGTGCTTCAGCATACATGCGCCCTCACGCCTCACCATCCCACTTCTGACACCAATGTAGTGAATTCGGGGGTGGGGGGGGGGGCAGCCGGGAACTGCCACAACCGGTATAACCAATGCTATATTTATAGCCACTAGGACAGTGTTTCTCAACCCAGTCCTCAAGGAACCCCTATCCTGCAGATTTTCATTGTAACCCTGCATAGGTAGCCCTGCTTGTACTTACTCGACCAATCATCTAACAGCACTTAATTATGCAAGGTGTGCAACGTCTGACAAAATTCATTGCTGATTGGTTGAATAACTACAAACAGGTACCTATTCAGGGTTGCAAAGAAAATATGCAGGATAGGGGTTCCTTGAGGACCGGGTTGAGAAACACTGCACTAGGAGTTATAGTAAAATACAACGACTGACACCATATTAGAATAAGACTGTTATGGGTCATTTGATTGATAGTTTATTAAATATGCAATGTAAACATGTAAGAGTTGAAAAGAGGTAATTTAACTTATTATAAAAGTGTGTTTGCAGTGTATTTAGGGGGTATTTACAGTAAGCATAGTTTTGTTTTTGTTTGTTTTTTTGTTGTTGTCTGTTCTCAGTTTCACCTTTTTGCTAATCAATAAACCTGCGGACACAGAGTTTTGATGAATGGAAGGTGTTTAAATTACTGTCAAATTGTCAGTGCATAACAAGGGCGGCATAACCAGAGTTCCCAAATTTTTCTGTAAATTGTGATTTGTGCGTGTCCTTTTTATCCACAGGTTTTATACTGTGCTTGTTTGATTGTTAAATGACAGAAGCTTACGTAAAAATGACGCAGGCAGTTGGCAAAAAAAAAGCTCTGAAGCATTTATTCCAAGTATTCAAACACAGCTTCTTGTTATTTCAAGTAATTTCTTCATTCCAAATCCAAGAAGAAAGGCTGAACAGTAAAGTGAAATCTGTCTGGCATTTTGGGGAAGTACTGTGTGAAAATGGTGTGAGTGTTCTCGTGTGCGTGTGTGGATATTTGTGCAAGTGTGTTTGTCTTGGCAAATACTACATACGTACACAGTACAGGCATATGCATATATAGTAGCATTCTTCCTTCCTGTAGGGTTCAAACTCTCACCAGAGCCTTGTGTACATTATAAAAATCTGAATGTTCTGCCATTTTGTACAAATTCAGAATGCTAAATGGTACAAATATATTTTCCTGGATTTTGAAAATACAAAATACATGTATTTTATCTTGATACTTTTTATTCATGCTCAATAATCCAGGTAAGAAAATTAAAGAAAGTTGAATCAGGCGTCCGGGTGGCGTAGCGGTCTATTCTGTTGCCTACTAACACGGGGATCGCCGGTTCAAATCCCTGTGTTACCTCTGGCTTGGTCGGGCGTCCCTACCGACACAATTGGCCGTGCCTGCGGGTGGGAAGCCGATTGTGGGTATGTGTCCTGCTCACTGCACTAGCGCCTCCTCTGATTGGTCGGGGTGCCTGTTCGGGGGGGGGACTGGGGGGAACAGTGTGATCCTCCGATGCACTACGTCCCCCTGGCGAAACTCCTCCCTGTCAGGTGAAAAGAAGCGGCTGGCGCCTCCACATGTATCAGAGGAGGCATGTGGTAGTCTGCATCCCTACCCGGATCGGCAGAGGGGGTGGAGCAGCGACCGGGATGGCTCGCAAGAGTGGGGTAGTTGGCCAAATTCGATTAGGGAGAAAAAGGGGCAAATTAGAAAAAAGAAAGAAAGTTGAATCAGTTCATCTGGGTAGTGTTTATGGACAGAAATGTGTCATCACTCATCCAAGTGACCTCTTCAGTCTAAACTGACTGGAGCTTTCCTCACCCTTATTATTGTTTATAAGGGTGGGGAGTTTCCATTTTCTTCATTAATTTTCCGAAGCCTTCACCTCCGACTATGTTGATGGGTTTCATATCCATAGCGATGAACTCTACTATGGCATCTGTTATGTCTCTCTTTCGCTTCTCCGTTACTGGTTTTTGGAACTGTAGGGTCTGCTGTGTAGTTTTGGGTGTGGTTGAGGATGTTGATGGCTGCAATGCCTGGGGATGCACCTATGAACAAGTTATTAGGCTTTTTATTGCCAGTAATGGCCTTAGCCCCGGATGTTCCCACATTACTCCTTATGTTTTATTTTAACTATTAAGATCAGTTGCAACTATTTTCCAAGTAAAGTAAGTGCACGTTTTTATCATGTGTAACGTTACTGTTTAAACGGCAGATAATGGCGACTGGAAAACAGACATGAGCTAAGCTAAGTTTTCTAGCTAGTATAGTCTCGGTTTTTTACACTGTATGAGAATAACCTACTACTTACAGCATTCAGATGATTTATCATGCTTGTTGTGCTAGGCCAGTTTCGATTGCTTATTTGGCACACTGTCTTGTCATTGCTCAATTTAAAGTGTCACTGCACAGCTGAGGTCTTTGGTATTTTGTCTTCCTAAGGTGAACTGAAGTCTTATGTCACTGCTGTGAGTGAGAGGGATGTCAGGCGCCGCAGCTGAGACAGCATATATTTCCACATTTTAATAGTGCAATTAAAAAGTATAACTATAGTCTAAGAATGGGCTCACAGATGTATTTTGCAGGTCGCCTTCATTGATAGCCTACGTTTAGCAAAAAAAAACAAAACAAAACAAAAACAAATATCCGAATCCCAAAATTGAAACAGAATACCAACCCAACGAATGAATGTCCGAATACTCAGATATTTGGGTCCAGCCTTACTATACTCAAGACACTATCATACTCTAATTAGAAACCAATCACATCTGGTCGCTACTTCACATGTCCCTCATAGCCTGGATGTTCTTTGGAGTTCTGTGGAGTTTGTAGGTAGTAATACATAGCCCAGGGGCAGCACGGTGGCGCAGTGGTTAGCGCTGTTGCCTTATAGCAAGAAGGTCCTGGGTTCGAACTTCAGGCCGTCTCATGTCTAATAAGGGTCAAACAGTGGGAAATAAAGATGGATTTTACTTAAGTTTATGGTACAATTCTGTTGTAATGTGTCACAAATTACCCTCCAAGAAAGTCTAAGAAGGGTCTACCGGTGGGAAATACCTGATGGTAACATGGCATTAAAAGGTCGGATGTTTTAACTGGTATGGGAGTAGAGTATCATGGAAGCATGTATTAGGCTATGTATTACTACCTACAAACTCCATGGGACTCCAGAGAATATCCAGGCTACGAGGGATGTGTGAAGTGGTTTCTAATTAGAGTGTAATTTGGTGTAATATCCTAATGCATGCTCTATAATCCAGGTAAGAAAATCACAGAAAGTTGAATCTGTTCATCTGGACAATGTTTATTGAGAGAAATGTTTCATCACTGATCTAAGTGACCTGTTCTGTCTCAACTGATTGCTGGCATCCCCACCCTTATAAACAATATAGTGGCATAATGATCGAAAACAACTATTGGTTTCATTTGCAAATTGCCATGACCATTAACTAGAGTTACAATGGCCATGTGTACTATTCACAGAGGAATGGGGAAGGGTTGCAATCACAGCATTGTAAGATGGCGACAGATGTACTCTTAGCCCCCCCGCCCCCCAATTCAGTGATGGTCATTCTCTCTTCACATAGATGGCCTCTTTGACTCCCTGTTCAAACCAGCATTCCTCCCTGTCAAGGATGTGCACATCCTTGTAGACTGTGGAGTCCTGGTCTGACACGTTAGCTCTTCTGTGTTATGCTATCCTCTTGGCCAACGTCTGTTTTGTTTCCCCAATGGTACAAATCGTGGCAATCCTCCCAGCACTTAACAGCATAGACTCTGTTTGTGCCGGAGGACCCGATCCTTGGGGTGGACCAATTTCTGGCGGGCCTAAGAGTACATCTGTTGCCATCTTACAATGCTGTGATTGCAACCATTCCCCAATCCTCTGTGAATAGTACACATTGTTGCCATTGTAACTCTAGTTAATGGTTACAGTAATTTGCATATGAAACCGATCATTGTTTTTGGTTGCTTAGGTCAGGCAGGAGTCTCTGTTGACTATGATGTTCACGGAGGACATTGTGATCTGTAGCGAGAGTAGAGTGCAAGTTGAGAAGAGCCTGGAGAGGTGGAGGTATGCACTGCAGAAAAGAAGAATGAAAGTCAGCAGCAGCAAGACAGAATTCATATGCACGACAGAGGGGGAGGACAGTGGAATGGTCAGGATGCAAGGAGTAGAAGTGACGAAGGCATATGAGTTTAAATACTTGGGGTCGACTAGTCAAAGTAACGGGGAGTGCCGAAGCAAGGTGAAGAAGAGAGTGCAGGCAGGGTGGAGTGGGTGGAGAAGAGTGTCAAGAGTGATTTGCAACAGAAGGGTACATGCAAGAGTTAAAGGGAAGGTTTACAGGATGGTAGTGAGACCAGCTATGTTGTTGGTTTGGAGACAGTGGCACTGATGAAAAGACAGGAGGTGGAGCTGGAGGTGGCAGAGTTGAAGATATTAAGATTTTCATTGGGAGTGATGAAGAGGGACAGAGTTAGGAACGAGTATATTAGAGGGACAGCTCAGGTTGGACAGTTTGGAGACAAAGCAAGAGAAGCGAGATGGAGATGGTTTGGACATGTGCGGAGGAGAGATGCTGGGTATATTGGGAGAAGGATGCTGAATATGGAGCTGCCAGGCAAGAGGAAAAGAGGAAAGTCAAAGAGGAGGTTTATGGATGTGGTGAGTGAAGACATGCAGGTGGCTGACATGACAGAGAAAGGTAGAGGACAGGAAGAAATGGAAATGGATGATTCACTGTGGTGACCCTTAACAGGAGCCGCAGAAAGTAGTAGTAGTAGTAGTAGTAGTAGTTGTTGTTGTTTTCGGTCACTATGTCACTGTATTGTTTATAAGGATGGGGTTACCTGCAGTAAGTTGAGACCGAAGAGGTCACTTAGATGAGTGATGAATGTTTCTCTCAATAAGCATTGTGTCAAAATGAACAGATCAAACTTTCTATGTCTAAGTGTACTATATTTCGGGTCTAATATGGCATTATATGCAGTTTCTAATTACTGTGTAATTTAGGCGTATGGTGTGTAATTAGGGTATAACTGTGTATTACTGTGTATTGCTGTCTAATAAATAACATATTATTTCTAGTTTTTGTTTGATTTGATACAAAGTATGGCTTGTTACATCTTATTAGTGTACGGTAAAATAAAGTGCGACCCAGTTAACTTACATCGCCATGTACCAGAGAAGACATTTGTCTACCTTTTAAAAAGGACTGTTACACCTATAAATTAAGCAGCCATGGTTTATTGGCCAATTCTGATTGGAAAGGAATCACCCAAATATTGGCTACCTATCAGCCAAAAAATGTCTGGTAGGGTTGACACACTCACCAGCCACAGCCAGAATTAACCAGTCGTTTACAACGTGCATGCGAGAAGAAGAATGGGTCAAATATTTTCTCTGAAACACCCTTAACTGTGTCGTTGTCTACCTTCCCAAATTGAAGAGCCTGCAGTTTCCAGACTTCAGAATGAACGTTGGTCACATAGTGAGACCATCTGGTCCCCATGCGTACTTTTGGTTGAGGCTTGGAGCAGCAACTAGGCATTGAAATCAAAACTCACCTTGGTTATGTTTCAGTGCATAGAGTTTGCAGTGACAACTTTACATTTTAAGTTTTTTTTTTCATTTAAGCATTTTTTTGGAGGGAACTGTCAGATTTTACTGAAAATGTTGTAAGTTGGTATTTGATGTTAAATGGAAAAATGGAGTACTATGATTCTGCATCTACAAAAGTGGACACTGTTAAGTCACAGAGGAATGTTCACTATATAAGACGGATAATATCTTGATGACATGGTAAGCACAAGGTGAAAAAAAATTCCTAGACTAATATTCAAAATGTGAAATTACAAGTTTACTTCAACTATTACCTATTCTGAATGGCCAGGTAATGCTAAAAGATACTGAACATGTAAAATGCTACAACTTTACTGTACTTAACTTTGCTTCCTTGTATTCTTTTATTTAAATCTCTTAAGGCACTCTTCTTGGAATTGTTTTTTTAGCATATTTAATTTAAATTAAAAACATCTAACAGAGAATTATAGAGCTGCTTGAGATAATTTTAATCACGATTTTATGTGTGCTAATGATTACGTTTGTTTGCAATGGTGATGGACAGGTTGACGGACGAGATCATGTAGGAGTCTTTGTGGATTATGATGTTCGCCGATGATATTGTGATTTGTAGCAAGAGTAGGGAGCACATTGGGGAGAGCCTGGGGAGGTGGAGATATGCAGTGGAGAAAAGAGCCATAAAAGTCAGTAGGAGCAAGACGGAATAAATATTCGTGAAGGAGAGGGAGGACAGCGGAATGGTAAGGATGCAAGGAGTAGAGGTGGCAAAGGTGGATGAGTTTAAATACTTGGGGATAACTGTTCAAAGTAACGGGGAGTGCGGAAGAGAGGTGAAGAAAAGCGTGCAGGCAGGATGGATTGGTTAAAGAAGAGTGTCAGGAGTGATTTGTGACAGAAGGGTACCAGCAAGAGTTAAAGGGAAGGTTTACAGGATGGTAGTGAGACCAGCTATGTTGTTGGTTTGGAGACAGTGGCACTGATGAAAAGACAGGAGGTGGAGCTGGAGGTGGCAGAGTTGAAGATATTAAGATTTTCATTGGGAGTGACGAAGAGGGACAGGGTTTGGAACGAGTATATTAGAAGGACAGCTGAGGTTGGATGGTTTTGAGACAAAGCAAGAGAAGCTAGATGGAGATGGTTTGCCGTGGATGGAATGGTAAGGACGCAAGGAGTAGAGGTGGCAAAGGTGGATGAGTTTAAATACTTGGGGATAACTGTTCAAAGTAACGGGAAAGAGTGCAGGCAGGATGGATTGGGTGAAGAAGAGTGTCAGGAGTGATTTGTGACAGAAGGGTACCAGCAAGAGTTAAAGGGAAGATCTACAAGATGGTAGTGGGACAAGTTATGTTGTATGGTTTGGAGACGGTGGGACTCACGAAAAGACAGGAGGCAGAGCTGGAGGTGGCAGAGTTGAAGATGCTAAGATTTTCATTGGTAGTGATGAAGAAGGACAGGATTAGGCCAGGAAGAGACGATCCACTGTGGCGACCCCTAACGGGAGTAGCCAAAGGAATAAGAAGACTAATGGTTGTTAAGTAATGTTTAGCCTAGTCTTCACTTAATTCACTTCAAACTTTTATAACTGCACTGACATTTCCATGGAAGTTGCTCAGAAAATTGGAGCTTCTAATTAGTGCCATTATAATATTGCATGATCCGCTTACAAGCTTCGGTCCTGTATAATTTGTGTTTCTAGCCAGAACTTCAGTTCCAAGGTTCTCCATTGACACTCAGCACAGAAGCACAAATTATTTGTTTCATCTTATTCAGACACCACTTCTGCCACACAACTTCTCCTGATGTTAATATGTTTGTTGGTGATTGCATGATTATGGACCTAGATTTTTGACCCAGTGATGCTGTTCTTCTGTAAAGGTTTTTTTCCATGCCCTTTACAACATTTTCCCACTCCATTATTCACCCCCTCATGACTGTCATTTTTGTGGGGTCTTGTTCGTTTACCCGAATAACCATTTTAAAAGCCTATTCCTTATCATTTTTGTTATACCTCTTTTGTTCTGCAGGTACTGAGCCTCTGGAACAAGGCCCTGACTGAACCTACCAGTGGTGAAATCAGACCTGTAACTGTGGTGAGTCTACTCAAGTCAGTATAGGCTACAACATGCTCTTTTTGATAGGTAGCATTATGGGTATACCACCTTTAATTTGCTTGAATTAGAATGTATTGAAGGATAGCCCCTTGGCAGCACAGTGGCTCAGTGGTTAGCACTGTTGCCTCACAGCAAGAAGGTCCTGGGTTTGAATCTCAGGCTGTACCTGGTCCTTTCTGTGTGGAGTTTGCATGCTGTCCCCGTGTCTGTGGGTTTCCTCCAGGTGCTCTGGTTTCCTCCTACCATGAAAAAGACATGCATGTGTGGGTGGGTTAATACTCCTGTCTGTGCCCCTGAGCAAGGCAATTTAAAGAACTGGAGTTGGTCCCCAGGCGCTGCAGCAGCCCGCTGCTGCTATACAATATGATGGGTTAAATGCAGAGAACAAATTCATTGTAAGAATACAATTTCATTGTAAGAATACAATGTCGAATAAAGTGGCTGTCATTGAGATGTAGCGTCTCATTTTCAAGGGGCTCCATCATTTGTTACCATTCTAAATGGAAATGCGAAATATCCCTTTATCTCAAAGTGCAAGGTCTTCTGTTTTTATGTATTCATTTGTTAGGTGTAACTTTTCTTCATTTGTTCCACTGTTGTCTTTTTATAGTGACTGATTCCACTTGCCCCTTGTTTTTTGTATGATTTCCAATAGTCTGTTTGTTATCGAAAGCTGTTGTTTTCACTAAAGGACCAATGACGCCCTCCTTTTCTGTGTAAAACTCACACTGTCGGTGGGTGCCTCCTTAGCCGAATGGTTGCAGCGCATACCACATGGTCGCAGCCGTCGCCGGCTTAATTCCAGCCGGGGACCTTTGTTGGATGTCATACTCCTTGTCTGCCTCTGTGCTATCACTGTCCAGTAAAAAAAAAGGTGAAAATGCCTCAAAAAGAAAACCTTAGAAAAACAAAAACACACGCAATATTGGTAATGTTACCACCTAAGACTCTGATATGATGGAAAAACCCTGCAGTTCTTGATTTTTTTTCTATTGCTTGTTGTGTGCCATGGCCAGTAGTTGTTGTCACATTCATCTGCTCACCTGCTGTCCGCACTGTTTAGGTATAAACTGCGGTATTCCACAGACTGCTGCTATTCAATCAGGACTGAATACATACCCTCTGTGCAATCCACTTGTCACTTTTACCTCTGTACTTAGAGCTCACTTTACATACATATATTTATATTCTATTCATAGCTTTACATTCTTTTTATATTTTCTCCCCAGTCTTACGAGTTTTTTTTTATATTCCTGCTAAAGTTTTTTCTACCGCTGAGCTGACCTTACTCTCATCCAGCGCATTCAGTGTATTGTTGACCCTGTGTTAACCTACATACGAATAATGAAACTGAACCTTGAACTTGAAATTGGACGGTTTCCTCGCCAATTAATCTGCTTATAATTATTTTAACAAGGCGTCTTGAAGAGACTTGTTTCTGAACCGTTATCGTGCTTATTCTGAATATAAAGTGTGTTCGTATTACATTTCATCGAATAGATATTAACATCCCACGCCAGTGTTCGTTGGTTGAGTTGGTCACATGGTGTGCATCCCTGCCAGCGCCACCAGCAGGACACCAAAGGGCAGCGTTTTAACTAACTGTCCGATTCACTGTTGTCAATCATTTGGTGCTAAGGCCTAGCCGTGGTGTTTTGCTGTGACAGTCATGTTAACGCGTCCCACTTTCTTCACACTTGTTTTCATCTGTAAAACAGCTGTAGTTATTTGAGGTTTGCCTGGTTGAAGGGCTTTATAAGGAACTCTACTGTCAGTTGTAGGGTTTTTGTTGTTGTTGTGTGTCCTTGTTGCTGTGATCAGACATAGCTGTCCTTAGTAAATGAGCATCACTCACACTATGGGGTTATCACAAGCTCGCCTGCATACCCTGTTATTGATTATAAATGGTTGTTATGTGAATTTACAGCATATTCTCTACCCTAGAATGTGGCTCCAGAAGTTGGTTTTGGGAAGAGGCTCAGAGGATCTGGTCATGATATTAACATGCTGGAAGCAGAGTGCTGCTTACCATGGGTTTATCTGTGAAAATAATTCGGTGTTTCCGGTATGACAGAAAGTAATGAACGCTTACGCACTGACTCGGGTTTACCTGCTCATTGAGAATACACCGTTTATTTTCTGTATCTGCTGTGAGTCAGTAGACATAAAAACACCAGAATACTACTTGAGAAACACAACTGAGCACAAATATGAAAGATGCATGATTTTACTAGAGAAGACATCCACGTCAGAGTCTCACTCTACATACATCTGTAGAAATTCTCTCGCCGCGCCTTTAATTTTCACTGACAGCTGAGATTTCACATTTTAAAAACATTTCATAGCCCCACGTGTAACCCAAATTGCTGATGATAGTAATCGTAATAACAACAATGCGTTATGTTTATATCTCAGAATACTACAAACTAGATAAACGTGATCAAGTTATATGGACGAAAGTTTATTTGACAAAATTCCAGCGGGTCGGCTCTTCTGTTTCTAGTTTTAAGAGGAGGGTGTTCACAAATCTACACCCAGTTGTCCAAAGTCTGCTGAGAAACACAAGCTCTGATTTAGGGTGGGTTTTTGCTGTATTGCAGTCTTGTGGAAATGATTGTTGCTCCCACAAGGCAGCTGTAAGAGAAGGCCGAAGAAAGCATTCTTTGTTTTCAAGTTTTTTTTTTTAGGCTTACACAATTGATTCATTGCAACAGTTTGCCTAGAAAGTCGCTTGTATTTGACGCCTTTTATGGAATGTGCCCCTCTTCTCAAAATACACCACAAATATGCAAAACACTTTGCGTCCAATGTGTCCTCATGAGAGCCACAAATTCCACACCTCCTGCAAGGGGCTTGTCCCTGGGTAACCCTGGTGGTTGTGACCTTTTTACCGTGTGAGATGCAGTTTTCACACTTGTATTCCATAACATTGCCGTATTAACTTTTCCGGGAATGCCAGCGCTTCTTTGTATTCATGCTATAATCTGCTTAAAGAGAAATGTCCGTATCGGGAGCGTTCCAACATGTTTTGGCGGTTCTATATAAAAGAACAACATTTAATAGAAGATGTCTCACGATTGGTTCTTTCAATGGCATCACAGCGTTTTACGTCTCTTGTGACAGGTGCATGTTCGGTTATATAACAATTGGATTCTCACTTGCACTAATATGGAATATTTGTATTGATGTTTTTTGATCCCAAGGGGGGCCATTTTTAAAAAAAAAATTTCTCTTTTTTCTCCGCAATTGTACTTGGCCAATTACCCTATTTTCCAAGCCATCCCAGTCGCTGCTGCACCCCCTCTGCCGATCCAGGGAGGGCTTCAGACTACCACATGCTTCCTCTGATACATGTCGAGTCGCCAGCCGCTTCTTGTCACCTGACAGTGAGGAGTTTTGCCAGTGGGACATAGCGCGTGGAAGGATCATGCTATTCTCCCCAGTTCCCCCTCCCCCCCGAACAGGCGCCCTGACCGACCAGAGGAGGCGCTAGTGCAGCGACCAGGACACATACCTACATCCGGCTTCCCACCTGCAGGCACGGCCAATTGCATCTGTAGGGATGCCCGACCAAGCCGGAGGTAACACGGGGATGCGAACCGGTGATCTCCGTGTTGGTAGGCAACAGACAAGACCGCTACCCTACCTGGACACAACAGGGGGGGGGGGGGATTTTTATATTTCTGTAGCGAGAATTCAGGGGGCAGCCAGGAATCGCACCAGGGTTCCCCACACCACGGGCGACTGCGTAACCAGTCAACTAAAGGGTCCAATGCCAAAGGGGGGGGGGGGGGTATTTTTGGATCAACTTTTTTTGCAGTTTTGTCTCTGTCTCAAATTCATATATCATCCATAGATGGAACATTTTCGGAACAAGCTGGATCTATGAAAGAGGCAAGAGAGAGAGAATTAGTGAAAATAGTCCAGTTTTGAGGGGTGAAAAGAAGGAAAAATATGTGGCAATCCATGTGACGATTAGAGCTCATCACATGGATTTGCACCTTTGTAGAAATATTTTGAGGAATGGGCTCAATCAACTGTGTTTTTTACAGCCCATTAAGTGCACTTTGAGAAATAAGTCTCTTTCAGGATAAGTTGGACTAAATGGGAGAAGACGATTTCGATGAAAAGAAGTCCATGAAAGAAATAGAGCATGTTCTGAGATTCAAATCCAGTGAGAGATACTTTGGTGCGGTGAGGCATGCTCTGGCATGGAGAAGTTACAAGGCGAGCGCCATCAAGTCTACAAATGGTGATCGAAAACCTTCCTTTAAATACAGTGAAGAAGAAAATGTGCTTTTGGATCTTAATACAAGCCAAAAATGCTGAGTCTAATCTACATAATTCCCTTAAAAAATCAGAAGCACAGGGTGTAACTGTGCTCCCAAAGCATAACTTTAATCTTTAATTACACCTGGCTTATGAACAGCATTCCATATGGTCAGTCTCAGAAACTACAACATACATGGGATGCCAACTAGGAGTTTGAGGCCATTAAAATAACACTGACTTGCAGAAGAAAAGACTGTAGGCCAAGGTTTTCAAAACCTCAAAGTGCCAGATTTTTTTTAAGTCGGCCAAAGTCCTGAAAAGGTCCCATACATGCAAAATGGACAATAATATTTGCATTTCAACAGATTTACAGTCCAGAAACAATGCAGCTTTAACACATCATCAGTCACAACCTGGACATAGTGACATAGTAGAGAGTGCCGGAGATCTGTGTTTTAACAAAGGATGGTCTGAAGCCTCTGGAAGGCACCAACACTAAGACTGATCAATCAATCACCAAGATTGATCAATCGATCCATTCAAACTTTATGCATATAGCACCTTTTGTACATTAAAATGCAATGCAGCCTGCTTTACATTATGTCAGAGTGCACAGATAAAATAAAGGTAAAGAAAAGAAAACAAACAGGATAAAGAGAAAAGAAAAAGTAACAAGACCAGGTCAAAACCTAGCATGTGGCCGGACCATGTGTGGTCAATGTTCAAACTTGTGGCCAGTCGGTTACAGGGATAGTCAGTGGTAGTGTTTATAACGTGAATTCCTGGATATTAAATGTTCATCTGCAACTTTCTGTAGTGGTCCCAGTAACATTTGTTGTTAAAATGTACTGAAGTAGCATATCACATAACATGGTTAAGCCACGTTCGAGTACCAAAAAAAAAAGGATATAAAGGCAGTTGCAAGAACACTACTTTCCACTCATACCTTGAGATGTTTGATTTGAAAGAGAACTTAATTTAATTGTAAGTATACCTATTCTACTTATCTGTTAATGCCCCTTCCTTCTTCGTCTGTTTCTATCTGCGGATGTCTCTGGTTTTTCTAAGACTCACCCTGTATTGAGTGTTTAGTCAGAGGGATTGTTATCAGTGTAACTGTGGCTCTCCCTCATATGCCTCTCGGCACACGGAGAGCTGCTTCCTCCCCTGCTCTGCTCGACGCTGGGCGGTTACAGAAAGAGCAGCAAAATATTTCATTCTTAGCGTTTCAGTAGTGTCCACGAGCAGCAGCATAATCCGTTTGTTAGCGTGCGATAAATGTGGAATGAACTAGAACTGCTCCACTGATTTGTTTTGAAAGAGCAACAGCCAATGGAGATACTCCCACTTCTGTGTTTACCAGCGTTGTTCAGCCGACCAATCATGTAACTTGTTCTCTGTCACTTTAACATAGTGACCATGACCACTCTATCGACGGTCGCAGTTGTAGGGCTGGCCCAGCTGTTCCTGCCACAAAAAAAAATGTGTGTGTGTATAGATAAAAAAAGAAATCTTAATTAGGTAGTCACGATAATAAAAAAGAATAAGGAGAAACGATATGACCAAACCCGTAATGATTAGCGGCTACCAATAAAACAGAAGGGGGTCGCCCTAGGTAAACACAATTATGAATGAATGAATGATTTATTTCGAACAGGTAAATAAGCAGGATATAGCATACAGGTAATTAAAATCGGAATCAGAATCATGTTTATTGGCCATGTAGGTGTACACGTATGTGGAATTTGACTCCGGTTTCGTGGCTCTCTCAGTGTACTTAACATAGAATAACAACACTACAACACAACAATCGTCAGATATATACACAAGGATTGACTTATACAGGTGAAATAAGAGGTGATAAAGTGCAGTGGCGCAGAGAATATATCAGAGATGCTGAAATAGATGTTAGCAGGTTACTTACAAACATGCCTGAGGTCGATGGACATAACAGAGTGTACCAGTATACGTACAATGTACAGTACAGTATATACACAATGGTTGGATTTATTTGACAATCTTACGCATTCATTTGAATGACAGCCCGCGGAAAGAAACTGTTTTTATATCTGGTTGTTTTGGGGTACAGTGCTCTGTAGCGCCTACCAGAGGGGAGGAGTTGGAACAGGTTGTGCAGGGTGTGATGGGTCTGCAGTGACGTTGCCTGCCCATTTCCTGAGTCTGGAGGTGTATGAGATGTTATAAAAAGATGTTTGGATAAGCTACTGCTTAGTTGCAGTTAAAAGACAAAACATCTTGACTCGCCTATAAATAGGGGTGTGTGTGTGTGTGTGTGTGTGTGTGTGTGTGTGTGTGTGTGTGTGTGTGTGTGTGTGTGTGTGTGTGTGTATATATTTTATTTCTACCAGGAAATTTAACGTAGATTCCCTGGCCAACCACAATGTTTAACTGCAGTGAGAAACATGATGGATCTTCACATTACAACACCAACTGATTGCAATATATATTTCTCCCATTCTCTTGTCGACGGTGTGCTTGTCCCATGTTTAGTTGGAATTGAAAAGCATGAATAAACGGCATACAGCTGTTGTTTTTGCAGATTAGCAGTACTCAGCTGTGTGTCATGGAGGGGCATGTGAATGGCAGTTTTCTTTTCAACCCAACACTACCAACACACTACACCAGCTGAGCTCACCGAGCAGTCCACAACTGTCTGGTTGAAGATGTGCACCTGCATACATGTAATCAAAGTAATCAGGATATTGTATTCCATATAAATGGACTCTGCATTTTAATCTGTATTTGTTCCTCCATGTCTTATCAGTGGGTCTGTGCAGGTCATTGCGGACATAGTGCTTAGACAGGTGGGAGTTTACAGCATCCTGTCTTGTTGGCCGTCGCTCCCACATACAGCCATGGCCTCCAATGACCCCCAGCTGTCAGTAGATTGGGTCGTCCTTTCTGTTTGTCTGCAGCTCTCCCACTGTAAATTGCTTGAATAAACTTGTGCTTGGGTAAAGGTTAAGCTCAACTCAAAAGAAAATCACGCCTCATTTAAAATTTGTTAGTTGCTTATGCAAGCCGATATTATCAGTTTAGTTTATTTCGGTAATTTTCAACTTACACTACTCAAATACACGTCAATAAATAAATAAGACATTCCAAAGCAAGTTTATACTGACCGAGAATACACAATTTGAATATGCAATTGGAATACAAAATTATAATTTGTAAGTGTAATTGACATTGTGATCTGTAGTAAGAGTAGGGTCCAGGTTGAAGAGAGCCTGGAGAGGTGGAGGTATGCACTGGAGAGAAGAGGGATGAAAGTCAGTAGGAGCAAGACGGAATACATATGCGTGAGCAAGAGGGAGGACAACGGAATGGTGAGGATGCAAGGAGTAGAGGTGACGAAGGTGGATGAGTTGACCGAAGGGTGCCAGCAAGAGTTAAAGGGAAGGTTTACAAGATGGTTGTGAGACCAGCTATGTTGTATGGTTTGGAGACAGTGGCACTGATGAAAAAACAGGAGGCGGAGCTGGAGGTGGCAGAGTTGAAGATGCTAAGATTTTCACTGGGAGTGATGAAGAAGGACAGGATTAGGAACAAGTATATTAGAGGGACAGCTCAGGTTGGATGGTTTGGAGACAAAGCAAGAGAGACAAGATGGCGATGGTTTGGACATGTGTGGAGGAGAGATGCTGGGTATATTGAGAGAAGGATGGTGAATATGGAGCTGCTTGGGAAGAGGAAAAGAGGAAGGCCAAAGAGGAGGTTTATGGATGTGGTGAGGGAGGACATGCAGGTGGCTGGTGTGACAGAGGAAGATGCAGAGGACAGGAAGAGATGGAAACGGATGATCCGCTGTGGCGACCTCTAACAGGAGCAGTGAAAAAAAGAAGAATTTATAATCTTGGATTGCCATAACACTGAAAAACTGTTTTTATATTAGTGGTGTAATCAAGGCTTTAAAAGCAAGCGCTGCTCCAATTTAGAAATAATTGTTTGATTAAACAATTGAAGGATTTGTGTTATATGTGGCTGTTTCTGGCTTTTAAGAGGAAGTCCTTCACGATCACAAATATTGACAGCACTGACCAAAAAGAAGAACATAAAGGACCTATGAAATTAACTGCTGTTCTCTTTAAACCTTGGATGTTGCTATTGCATTACATATCACTGGAACCACTCTGCTTGTCTATGCGTGTTAGGCGTAGTAGCACTATTTAAAACCTTCATCGTGTGATGTCTGCACAGCGTAGAATGTTGCAAAACAAGTATGCATCACGTGTGTAATGGACTTGGCCTGTTAAGGGGATTCTATCAGTGATTGGGATTCTGACTTAGGATAGCACTTCTAATCCAAGTCGGCATGCTAGCCAACCACAGTGAGGTAACCACAGCTGATTCATTGGCCTTCAGTGACCTGCTGCATTCACATGAACATGAGCTTCCTAGAGCAGGTTGAACTGCATGCCAAGCTAGGATTGCTGGATGTGCCTACATGCTACCATCTGTCGCCAGCAGATAGCTAGCCGTGCTGATCACAGAGAGACTGTGTGAGGCAATCTGTCACGCCAGAGTGAAATGGAGTAGCTAGCACACCGAGCCTTGGGGTGGGGGAGGGAGGCACCATCTGCATCCCATTGCCAGATAGCAGAAAGGATTTTTTCTTATTATTAATGATCTCAAGTGTGGTCAGTTTTTTTTTTTTTTACTACAAATCTGTTTTTTTTTTTACCGTTTCCATTCCATTGCTCTTTCCAAGTAGTGATCCCTGAGCTGGTGCAGGCAGGGCTGTAGAACGGACAGACAGACCCGCCAGACAATTCAACAGTTATTTAACCAATCAGGTGGTCAGCCAGTTAGTTCCATACATTTTATTCTCCTTTGACAAAATTTACATTTGTAAATGAAGCTATTCAAGTAGAAGCATTAATGAGATCAATAGATGTTATATTTCTGGAGAATTGGATTTGACATATCTATCTATCTAACTATCTATCTATCTATCTATCTATCTATCTATCTATCTATCTATCTATCTATCTATCTATCTATCTATCTATCTCTGTATCTCTCCATCTATCTATCTCTCTAGTTAGCGAGCTCGCTACACATACATATCCATCCATTATCCAAACCGCTTATCCTGCTCGCTCTCAGGGTTGCGGGGATGCTGGCGCCTATCCTAGCAGTCATTGGGCAGCAGGAGTGGAGACACCCTGGACAGGCCACCAGTCCATCACGGGGCCTGTGTTTATATATATATATATATATATATGGTGAGCGGTCATAATAAGCTATAAATGCGGTGCATGCCCAAGGTATTTGAAAATGACGAGAGAATTTACATACAGTATAATAATGAATTGAAAATCTATTTTTAATAAGTAACATCAGCATTATTTACATTAAAATGTGTCATTTAAATGTTTGTTTCTCAATTTCTTCAATTGTTTTCTTTTCGAACGGCAACTGCGGTCTGGTCTTCCGACCCGCATTACCGCAGTCTGCCACATCTATCCTGCTCGGCAGCTTTGCATGCGCTCTGTGATTCCCAGTTGTATTCGTGGTATATGAAAGTATTTTCTGGGTGTGGGAGTTTGGTGGGCAGAGAAGCTGGCTGTGAACCAGCTTATCTGGAAACACACATGCGCAACACTGCCATCTAGCGAGCTAGTTACTGTAAGTTGGCACTTGTCTGTCTTGCTCAGTTAGCTCACCGCCATACGTTTCAGCACTTGTCAATATGAGCGACAATTTGCATATTATAGAATCCTTACGTTCTGCCCCGTTTTCTCGGAGGACTTTTGAAGAGAAAAAGATTATTATTGCAGGAGGACGTCGAACTCCTGCACTTGGCATCACAAAATCAATGAAGAATTTCGTCCGTCACTTTCAAGCTACCACATACGAAAAACGTATATGGCTAGCTGGCTGCCTGAAGGTTAGCAAACTATTCTGTTGGCCATGTCTCCTTTTTTCTACAGAACCCACAGTCTGGACTACGGCAGGTTATGGCGATTTAAACAATCTCCATACAGCAACGACAAAACATGAGCGTGCACCTGCACACACACATACATTGCGTGCGTGCCCGGGGTGGGGGGACGAGGTAGCATACCCAGCTTCAAAGGTCACCGCTTGCCATCCATTATCCAAGCCGCTTATCCCAATCGGGGTCATGGGACACTGGAGCCTATCCCAGCAGTCCCTGGGTGGCAGGCGGAGAGACACCCTGGTGGACAGGCCGCCAGGCCATCACACACACACACACACACACACAAACACACACATCTATATATATATATATATATATATATATATATATATATAGATGTAAGAAAAAAACGTTTAATACATAGCAGTAAAAGCTTGTTTCGTGCATCGCGCACTCATCAGCTGCCAATGTGATTCAACAAAGAAGACACAGTATACGTTGCCCCGCATCACGCTCCTAATTTCGGTGGGTAGCAACCAATGGTGGGGTAGAAAACATTACAACCAATGCGGTAAGGGACTGGAGCTTGTTTTGAAAAAGTATTTAAAGGACCGGGGCACTGTTGAAATAACAAGGTAACGTCAAATGGGGTAATTTATGTATATCATGTAGTGGGGTGGTGTTGGGGCACAGTTGGAAGGGCAGGCAGTTAAAACATAAAATATAAAAAAATACAACATCTAATAAATGCCACGTGTATCATCTAATTGGGGGGGGGATAATAAAGATGATTTACTTGTAATTACAAAGAAGATATTTTTTTCGGTGTCTACAGCTGGTGGCCAATTCGTTTCTACTATTCAAGGTGGACATATCAGGTCTGCAAATAATAAAATACTTTTCTGCCAAGCACAGGTTACATCTCTTACCGCTAATTGAATATGCATTGCTCTTTGTACGGATTTTCCATGAAACAGTAACCGATATTCTTGTCTACCAATGATCAAATGTGTCAGCTCAAGGCCGTTGCATTTCTTGCATGCTCATTTCTGAAGCTACTCATATGGGTGTTAAACCTAATTTTAAAAGGGCCCTCTGTTAGTCCAACATAAGTGTCCACATTGCAGTTGTCTTCTCTTGTCACCGATGCCTGGTAGATGACTCCCTCTGTCTGGTATTTTCCTTCAAGAGGGCACGATGCCTTAAGACGGCAGTTGCAGTTGGTGGTGTTTGGCTGCGTTGAGGGGGTCTGTGCCTTTGCCATGATGCTTGTGTTGTGGGATGAAATAACCTGCTGGACATTTGGCATGCAGCTGTAGCTAATTTTGACTATGTTCCTGTTGAATATTTTTCTCAGTTGATGGTCTGGGGTAAAGCACTCATCCAAAAGTTTGAAAAATTGTTTTCCAATTTCCGGCCACGGTGTCGCTGTAGGGAGGATTATACCAGGTGTTGTTCGGCTCCGTTGTTGTTGTTGCTGACTGTGGCTAATTGGTGGTGGATTGTACTTAAGCCTGAAATTACATCTACATTTTTGTAAGGCTTCCTTGTATGGGGGGGCTACTTCATTAAAGATGGCTTCGCTGGATGATAAACATGAGAGTCTCTTATTTATGCTCACTGGGATATTTTTCAAGATACAGGGCAGATGATTGGTTTCTCTGTGGATGTATTGCAGTATATTGTTGGGCTTCATGTATGGCTTCTATGTACCATTTCTAAGGTCTGATAAGATGTCGAGGAAGTCAATTTGGTTTTTGTTAGCCTCAGTTGAAATTTTTAGTCCATTGCTTGCAAATATACTACACATTTTCTTTTTTATTCTCTCGACTTCTCTTGCCGGT
Source organism: Lampris incognitus (assembly GCF_029633865.1). NCBI lineage: Eukaryota > Metazoa > Chordata > Actinopteri > Lampriformes > Lampridae > Lampris > Lampris incognitus. Next base: position 105,056,468 of record NC_079213.1, read on the forward strand.
TTGTTGCAGACTGCCAGCCCGTCGTCTCTATATAGCCCGACGTTGATGTCTAGGGCCTGTAGTTGGGACAACAAGTACAAGCCCACTAGCTCACAAGTTTCTGCCCTGTCGAAGCTGCCCATGGTCATGTCAAATTTGCTGTTACCTTGCTTTTGCCATGGGATTGACTCTTTGGCATGGGCTATTATGTCTCTGTCTTGGTCGGATATTTTGGTGTATGCTGTGGCAAAGTCAATGGCTTGGTCTAGTAGCTCTTTAGTAGTGGAGGGGTAAAACTCACAGATATCGAAGCATATAAACGTATGCCTGCTCTTGTCATCTGTGCCCCTAAACCGTTCCAATACTTGGTCGGTGTTCTTCCACTGGTTTAAGGAAACCCTCCTCAGAATCGTCTAATTTATAAATGTATATTTTCAATAATTTTTTTGCTTAGCTTACCTATTTCGGGTTTGGTGGGGTTGATAAGCCTACATGTTGGTTTGTTTTTAAATTTTGGTTTGTGGTCTTTCAGGGGGATAAAGGCTTGCTTCCGGGCAGTGACATCAATGTGGTCATCCAATTTCAGATCCGATGCTGTTTTTTTGTCCTTTAATAACGTGATGTCTCTTTCAGCAGACTTAACAGCCTTCTTGTATGATTTGGTGACGTTGCTATTAGAAGGTTTTCATATTGATCAGGCCCTAGTTTATAAAAATGGGAAGTTTTGTCAACTGCAATGAAGAGCTTGTCTCATATATATATATATATATATATAGCCATCCATCCATCCATTATCTGAACCGCTTATCCTGCTCTCAGGGTTGCGGGGATGCTGGAGCCTATTCCAGCAGTCATTGGGTGGCAGGCGGGGAGACACCCTGGACAGGCCGCCAGGCCATCACAGGGCTATATATATATATATGTGTGTGTGTGTGTGTGTGTGTGTGTGTGTGTGTGTGTGTGTGTGTGTGTGTGTGTGTGTGTGTGTGTGTGTGTGTGTGTTTGTGTGTGCGCGTATGTGTGTGTGTGGGCATGCCCACATATGTCCTCTCGGGCACCACAGGACCTCAAGATGGAGCATCAGTGCAACATGCCCGAGCACATGCACTCACAGAAACACACAATTAAGGCCCATTTTTTCTGTGTTTTGTCAGCTTGTATCACTCCTATTGTGCACAAAAGGAGAAAAGGTGTGTGTGATGTTATCAAAGTGCATATTTGATGTATAATATTACTGGTATGTGGGGAGGCTTTGCAGCCATGAGGGCTGATGCAACTGTTCACATTAACTATGAATGAGAACTGCTCTGGAAAAGGGGAGCTCAACAAGAGGAAAAGTATAATTTGGGCATAGTGGGAAAACTGGTTAAAATGAGGGAAAACCTTGGGGATAACCCGAGGGTGGTTGGTAGACTGGGAGGCAGAGCCCTGGCTGCAGGACGATGTGCTCACACTGATGGATACCAAGGATTTTATCAGCTTGTTTAACGCAAAGCAGTTCATCTTTGATTTTGTTCCCCTAAACACCTCAATGAAATTTGTATTATCCTAAATATCTTCTGTAATTTGCTTGTGATGGACTTCCGAGTGAATTCTAGTGAATGCCTCAGACTGACCGTACGTATGTTCCTTACTAACCAGTGCTGTCGCTGAAGAGAGACTGACATGCCCTTTCTGAACACATTTTTTAACATTGGGAGTTTGAATCCTGACCGAAAATAGGTGTGTTTTTAAGAATTCAAAGCTATTGGCTGCTGTCTTCCTGGGTGGGTGGGGCTCGGTACCGCTCGCCACTTGTTATTTACAAAAGATGTCGGGATAGCGAGAGCGAGAGGGCGATCCTCTGCGAGGATTACAGTTTCGAGGAGGAGGATTCGGTGATACATATATCTGCTAGATAGACAGATGATAGATATTTAGATCGATAGCAATACGTCGTAGCAAGATTGATAATAAAGTCTCAGCAAAATAGCTAGCAGGAGAGGGTGAAAGAACGGCTTCTCTGTGGTTTTAAAGCATCTCGCTACGGACACACCCTATATGCAAATTGGCTGGCGTCTACGTATCCACCGGCACAATTTGTCATTGGACACCATCTACAGCCAATCACAGATCTCTCTCAAGTGGCAGCAGAGGCGCTGTTTTGGCCGCTGAATTTCTCCGTGGTCACATTCCAACTGGGAATGTAGCCGGTCAATAGGAATATTCAGATTTTGATGTCAGTATCGCTTTAAGCTCGGAAGCCTCACACCATCAGAGCTCCTGCAGAGGATGCTGGGGACACAGGACATTATGAACATCTTCATTTGATTAGATCTAAGATAGAGATTCCTTAATTATTTACTTTGCAGATTATTCAGGGTTAAGGGCCAAAACAGCATTATGGTTTAATATCATAGAGAAATACAATGCTCATCAATATGTTTAGCGGCTGACCTGGGAAGTATTGAGGAAAAGACAAATATCATGCTCATGTGATGCTGTTGTCCTTCAAGTAGGCCAAATTGTTTTGTTTTTTGTTTTTTTGTAGCGTGATTTGAGAAAGGGTGAGCAGACAACGGTGTCTCAGTTGGTCTTAGGACAGGAGCTGCATTTGAGCCAAGGCCCATTAAACAAAGAGAACAACACAAAACGGTGTCAGTATGAGTAAACAAAAAGCACAGCTTTGTGAATCGGTTATTGTCCAGATCTACATATTAGACTACGGAGAAGTCATTATTTAGATGTAAATGTCTAAAAATAAGTCACAGTTCACCAGACACAGAAGGACTGCGTTGAAGCACTCTGGAGGATGGGTTAACCCTGGTTCTAGGAAAGAGTAGTAGTCGATGCTAGGTTTGTTTAGAGGGTCTGATTTGGACTTCATAGCTCAATAATCCTGGTCTGTCAGACTCCCAAATTCTTAAAGGAAGAAAAAGGAGGGGTGACGACTAATGGGTGGTGTCATCTTTAAAGAGCCCGTCCATATGTGGGTGTCCATTAGAGTGTGACATTGCGGTAAATCAGATTTATGGCTGACTAAGGGAGTTTACAGGAAGGCTTGTGCAATGTGGCCAACTGAGTACAAGAATCACCCTTGTGTGTGTGTGTGTGTGTGTGTGTGTGTGTGTGTGTGTGTGTGTGTGTGTGTGTGTGTGTGTGTGTGTGTGTGTGTGTGTGTGTGTGTGTGTGTGTGTGTGTGTTGTGCATTGTGTGGCTCTGAGTGTGTATAGTGCCCTTCATGAATGATTTTGCAGTGTTTACTTACGATTTGCGTGTCTGTGACGTTGGCCCTACATTCTCCTGCTAAAAAAAGGCTTGATAAGATATCTCTCTGTCTCTCTCTCTCTGTCTCTCTCTCTCTGTCTCTCTCTCTCCCTCTGTGTGTGTGTGTGTGTGTATGTCTCTCTCTCTGTCTCTCCCTCCCCATCTGAGTGGCCCATCCGATATCCCGTGCTTCAGTTTAGTGACCAGTTACATTAACAGTCAGTCAGTTTGCCATGCCAGCAACACTGATCAGTATCTCCTCAGTTATCTTGAAATAAGAGTCAAACTTATTCAACACCTCCATTTGGTACGTTCCTGAACACGCTATGCAGTTGAAATCTGTGATAAGTATGTGTTTCAGGTTAAACTGTGATAAGTATGTGTTTCAGGTTAAACTGTGATAAGTATGTGTTTCAGGTTAAACTGTGATAAGTATGTGTTTCAGGTTAAACTGTGGTAAGTATGTGTTTCAGGTTAAAGTGTAGTAAGTATGTGTCTCAGGTTAAAGTGTGGTAAGTATGTGTTTCAGGTTAAACTGTGGTAACCGTGCAGAAGGTTTTGTAATGGTGAAACACAGTTTGGTCTCATAGCAGCACGGCACGCCTTGTTAAAAAATGTTGCACGACTACTTTCACTGAAAGGTAATAAGAGTAGATGGCAGCACAACAATAACAACGGTGATAGCAGTAATAATAACAGTAATGCTTATTGTTTATTACAAATAATAATAATAATGATGATAATAATTGTGTTAGTATAATTGTATTCGTGATAGTGGTATTAGGCTGGTTGTAGTATTTTGTATTAGTTGTTGTAGTAGTAATTTCTATTAGAGATAGTAGTAACAGTATTTTGTATTAGTGAGAGTAGTATTGTTTTTTGTTAGTGATAGGGGTAATCGCCATCTTAAAGATATTAGTGGTAATAATAGTAGTAGTGGTTGTAGTGGTGGCAGTAGTAGTAGTGGTGGTGATAGTAGTAGTACTAGTAGTAGTAGTGCTAGCAGTAGTGGTAGTATTTGTAATGTGGCTGAACAGATTCTTCAAAGCATTTTCTTATCATTTAACTCTGATAAGAATATATTATCTACATACAAAAACTTAGAAGGTAAACTACACAGTGAACCACCAGTTCCTCCTCTCTACCCTCAAGGGGCTGAGTGTCACAGGCTCTGCACTCTCAATGTTTGCAACCTACCTGACGGGTCGCTCCTACCAGGTGACATGGAGGGGATCTGTGTCGGAGCCTCGCAGACTGACTACAGGCGTTCCACAGGGTTCGGTTCTGGGTCCTCTCCTTTTCTCCCTGTACACAACATCCCTGGGTTCTGTTATTCGCTCGCATGATTTCTCTTACCATTGTTATGCCGATGACACCCAGTTGATCTTGTCCTTCCCTCCCTCCGACACACAAGTAGAGACACACATTGCTGCGTGCTTGACTGACATCTTGGAGTGGATGGCGACACACCACCTGAAGCTCAATGTGGACAAGACAGAGCTGATGTTCCTCCAGGGGAAAGGTTGCCCACACTGAGACCTGGCCATCACCATTGACAACACTGTGGTGATGCCAAATCGGACTGTGAGGAATCTGATGTGATCCTGGACGACCAACTGTCGTTTGCTGAAAACGTTGCATCGGTTGCTCGCTCCTGCAGATTTCTCCTCTATAACATCAGGAGGATTCGCCCATTCCTCACCGACGAGATGGCACAGGTGCTCATCCAGGCTCTGGTCATCTCCCGGCTGGCCTACGGCAACTTCCTCCTTGCTGGCGCCCCCGGCATCAGCCATCAGACCTCTGGAGCTTGTTCAGAAAGCTGCAGCTCGTCTGGTGTTCAACCGCCCTAAGTTCTCCCACACAACTCCCCTTCTCATGTCCCTACACGGGTTCCCAGTAGCTGCTCGCATCCAATTTAAGACTCTGGTGCTAGCCTACAGGGCAGTGAAAGGAACAGCGCCTTCCTATCTCCAGGCCATGGTCAAGCCCTACACCCCCGCCCGACCACTTCGTTCTGCCGCCTCGGGACGCCTGGTTGCCCCGTCGCTCAGAGACCCTTGCTGCTGATTCACCCGGTCACGGCTCTTTTCTGTCCTGGCCCCACAGTAGTGGAATGAACTCCCCACTGATGTCAGGACAGCGGAGTCGCTGCCCATCTTTCGGCGCAGGTTGAAAACTCACCTCTTTAAGAACTACTACCCTGTTACTTGTTCTTAGCACTTATTGTATTCACTCATTAAAAAAAAAACTCTTTCTTGCACTTTTACTTTAGCACTGGTTTTGCTCTTAGATGCTTGTTTAGATGCACTTATGACCTCTGATGACTAGTAGTTCTCCTGATTTCCTACGTTAAATGCACTTATTGTAAGTCGCTTTGGATAAAAGCGTCGGCTAAATGAGTGTAATGTAATGTAATAATAGTAGTAGTGGTCGTAGTGGTGGCAGTAGTAGTAGTAGTAGTGGTGGTGGTAGTAGTGAGGCAGTAGTGTAATAGTTAGAGGTAGTAATAGTTGTGGTGGTAGTAGTGGGAATAGTAGTAGTACTAGTAGTAGTAGTGGTGGTGATAGTAGTAGTACTAGTAGTAGTAGTGCTAGCAGTAGTGGTAGTATTTGTAATGTGGCTGAACAGATTCTTCAAAGCATTTTCTTATCATTTAACTCTGATAAGAATATATTATCTACATACAAAAACTTAGAAGGTAAAAGAAATACTACAAAATATCCGTAGATAAATTTGTTTTGAGTTGAGAAAGCAAAGATTGTCTCTAAAATGAAGTTGTTTGAATGTCAGTGTTGTTTTTGTGTGGATTGCTGTGTAAGAGCTATCCTTTTGTAACTCGGCTTCTCTCCATCAGAACATCATCTCCATCAGCACAGTGGAGTCAGAGTAGCATTGGTCATTATAGTTGGGCTGCCATTTTTAATCCCAGATATAACAAAGCCTTCAAAGGACATTTGTGCTACACCTAGACATTAGGTAATATTATTACAGTTGATGCATAAGCCAAAATGACTTTCAAGGGGAAAACAACATGGAGGAGGAAGCAGGTTGGAGGGATGCCTCTTTTCTGCTAGTCTCCTTGGCTACAGGGTTTTCATTTTCCATTTATGTCTAAAAGAGACTTGTCCAGCTTTCTCATTTCCCATTAGTTTCATTTCTCTGTTTTCTTGACCACAACCCATGAAGCTGAGCCTCATTATCCGTGTGGCTGTGCATGTCTTGGTGTCATGTGAGGACTGGCTATGGAAAGGCTTGTGACTTCTCTTGGATGAAATGTTGTCTAAGGCTGCAGGCTAGCCTGCTGTTCAATCAGGCATCAGGCTGCTGCTGTTATGCAATGTTTTGACACTGAAACGGGAGCATGCATTAGCCTAGTTCCTCGGGGCAAAGGTCATTTACCCCCCAGACCTCATCTGTAATTGTTAGGTGTTCCGCTTCAGTTGGACTGGGTCAGTGAAGCTTTGTTACTTCTTTGAGATTACAGGCCAGTTTGGTAACGAGTGTTGAGGTTCAGTATCATTTCATTGGATCTGAATTCAGTTATCAATCTTGCTTATGGAATTCAAATCCATTCAAATCCCATATCGAACTTTTTTGGTTAATTGTAAAAAAAATAAAAACAAAACAACTTATTGGTTTTGATTCACAGATGCTTGGTCCCATTTTTTGCCGATCGACCATGATATTTGAAGTAAATAAAATTAAGTGTGCTGACGTGTTGGCGGGCGGCACGGTGGCGCAGTGGTTAGCGCAGTCACCTCACAGCAAGAAGGTCCTGGGTTCGAGCCCTGGGGCAGTCCAACCTTGGGAGCCGTCCCGGGTCATCCTCTGTGTGGAGTTTCCGCCAGGTGCGCCACTTTCATCCCACAGTCCAAAGACACCTAGGTCAGGTGAATCGGCCGTACTACATTTTCCTTAGGTGTGAATGTGCGTGTGTCAGCCCGGTGATGGTCTGGTAACCTGTCCAGGGTGTCTCCCCGCCTGCCGCCCAATGACTGCTTGGATAGGGTCCAGCATCCCTGCGACCCTGAGAGCAGGATAAGCAGTTTGGATAATGGATGGATGGATGAACTGGTTGAGCTTAGACATGCCCACATGACCTCATCACCTGTTGAACTACGTGATCTCATTATGTGACAGCAACTGATGGCAGTTGTAGAACAAAGATCAAGATTTTTGGGGGAGAAAAGTTCAATAAAAGATTCATTTAACTCAGACTATTGAATCTGGGTATTTCATCAACTCAGAACCAGTTCCAAAAAGAAACAGCTATCGAACCCTAACTGTAGTAGTGTTACCGCTGGTATCAGTCAGTGGTGACGAGCCCTGTTAGATACACTACAATACAAGGCCTGCCATTTTTTGACTCAGTTTCCTCTTGTCTATCCAATAGTCAAGTCATATTGAATATTAAATTGTCCTTCTGGAGACTACAGCTGAGGGGACTGAGGTTAGGCTCCAGCATTCGGGGCCATCAACATGCCCTTTTTGATGCTGTGCCATTGATTTAGTTCACTGGACAATTGACCTTCGACAATCAGCTTCATCTGTAGTCATTTTAACTTCAGTGTTGGCAAGTTAGCCGCTCTCAGAGCTTCACACCAACATCTCAAGAGCTTGCCAATAAATCAGTGATCTGGGATGAATAATATGTGGGTCTATATAATATATAAGACCATTTGAGGTGACAGGAAGCAGCCTGTTGCAGCAGTATTGATGGATTGTGATCATTTTTAGCACACCCCCTTGGAGTGAGTGAAAATCTATAACTGATATTTCAGCAGCCTTTGTGTTTGAGCTGTGATGAATAATGCATGCTTATTTGATTACCAAACAAATGGGATTCACTTAGCCCTATTGACTCCATATTGTCTGAGACGGTCCGTCCCCTACCGTCCCCGTCATGCTGTCTTTTGCTCTTACATACCATTGTTTAGGGACTTGACACTTTACACCTGTCCAGTTAGGCCTCTGTGGCTCAGAGCACTCATTTATATTTCTTACTTTTAATGGTCCACAGGCCTGAAATGAAAATCTGGATCTTTTTAAATTTTAATTTGGTTGTTTTAAACGGCAAAGTCAGTGTGGAATAAAGTAAAACACTAGTCATTTTTGATGCTGTAATGAAAATGGAAATCTAAAACCCCTTGGTGATGCAAGTGTTCACAAGTCTGATAATTTGAGCTTGTAATTGTGCGGTGTTGTTTTATTTATTCACATTTCTTAACATGCACAAGGCTAATTTGCCTACAGGGGGTATATATACAAGGGTTATTTCTGATCAGATCTTTTAAATCCTGGATTTCGCTGAAGGTTTCTTTATTGCATGGACTGCCAAATGCACACATTGAGAGCGTATTGTTGAAAGATGCAGGAAAGACTATAAAAAGTTTTATAAGACCTTAAATATACCCTTTGCAAGTGTCCTTTCCATTTGGCAAATGTGCCCATACCAGTTTAATTGCCTTTTTTTTACCATTGTCGGTAAACTATCATGGTGACCAATAGCTTCCTTAACTCTGTTCAGCAGTTCAGTGTTGGTGACGTGTGCTGTGTATGGGACACTTGCAAAGGACATCCTGCAAGGCCTGGTAGAAGGGACTAGGAAGAGAGGGGGACCCATAAAAACCTGGGTAAACAACACGTAGAATGGCTACAGATGAGCGTAGTGCAGGCGGGGAGAGCTGCGATGGATAGGCAACGGTGGAAGAGACTTGTTGAGGCATCAGCTGTGCTCCTACGGCCTCCATAGGTTACAGAACTGATGATGATGATGATGAAATATACCCTGAATATACAGTGAAGGCCATGATCAGAAAGTTGAGAAAGATATAGACATAATCTGGATGGTGCCTTTATACGTCCCTATTTTCAAGATGGCTCCCATGTGGTTAAGCAAGTTAATTAGAAAAGGAAACTATAACCAGCCAACAGCCTTTAAAGCTACAGTCCTGTAGATTTTCACTTGAAGTAACTGAGATGTATGGCGACTCCTTAAACTGCATTGGTGTCTGACTATAAATCCCAGAAATTTGTTCAAGATCAAAAACACAGAGTGCTGTTGTGTCAGCAGCTTCCCCTACACTGGACAAAAAAACAACAACACACGATTGAACCCGAGTTCCAGCTGCTGCTGTTGTATTATTGTGTTGGTTAAAGGTTCTTCCATGAGTTTGGTCTGGCATATCTGCTTGTTAGCGACAACAACTTTGCATGTTGTGCAAACTTGTCTCTACCTGCGTTATTCACCTGCATTTGGCTGCAGTATCGTGAAGAGCTAAAACACCATGTGCCTCATCAGTTTTTCCCAAGAAAGTCTCACCTAAAATTAACCATTAGAACGATCAACTCTGAACACATTCAGTATTTTGATATTGGTGATTGGCTATTGTCTCAACTTATGACAGTGATAGTATAAAAACAGACATTTGTTTTCTTGTAAAGCTTGTAGGATTAAGGATTGTCGCTTGAAAAACAACTGCTGTGCTATGGGATGGAATGAAGCCCTGTAGTCAAATTGCAGTACCCCATTATATACATGCTGGCACAGTGGGTTAGGATGGCACACCTTGTTTTCAAAAATGATCTCATCTCAACTGCACAACAAACCGCCAGCATCCTAAAAAATCATGTCGTAAAATCCAGATCGCAGACATCTTTTGGAAAAATCTGATGCCCTCTGTAAAAAAAAAAAAATCTTAAATGTGATGTCAAACCTAATCAAAAACTAATCAAGCAGCAAATGGGGGATATGAAAAATGTCCTTGAATGGCCAAGAGCCCAGACCCCTCCTCTAGGGAGATCTGTTGATATAAGGTCCACTTTTGATAGATATCATCAGATATGAGAAACCTTTTTTTTAATCATAGGCAGAAATATTGTTTAATGGGTTTTCACAGCATAACCCAACGCAGTAAAATTAGAACACCGGAAATACTGTGTAGAATTTATATGTACGTTTACATACACAATTACTGTATGCTCTTAGTCTTTTTTTCTTTCCGCTTGTCGCGATTCTGTTTTGGCCTTGTCTGATTTTAATGTGTGCATCTAGAGTTCTTCCCCTCACTAAAGCTGCAGCTTGATTTAAGATGTACAGTACAGGCAAGCTCACTGCCGGTGGCACACACGAAGAGAGAGATAGAGGGGGAAGAAAAGAGATTCCCCTCTTCTGTCCCATCCCCCACTCTCCCACACTGTCAACACTGACGAGCTCAGCTCTGGCCTGCGACTTTACAGCGCCACCCTGTGAGATGGTGACTGTCGGTACTGCAGGTTGTTGTCTGCAAATCCTGTGGTTAGAGAGGCAGTGTCTCTGTGAACAGTTTCCACATGCTCAGGATGGCCTTGAGGCGAAATAGCCAAGGTGGAAGAAGTATAATGGGCTGTCTCTCAAATAATTCGGTTTTTTTTTCCACCTATTGGTGGGATTGCTATTGAAATAATAAGGATAATGGGATCAATTTGATAATTTGTCAGGGTCGAGAAGAGTGGCAATAGGGGAAAAATGTGCTGGTAGTATAGGATGTATGTGTTCATAAGTGCTTATCCTGTATTATGCAGTCCCAGCAATGCTTGTAATTATGCAGTGTTGATCCGGGCCAAAATTCATACAGAATGTTTTGCTACATTGAAGCATTTAAACCCTGTATCCTTGGAAATGCACTGTCCACTGAGAACCCAGTACTATTACAGTCTGAGAATGTGTATGTCTCTGGGGTGACGTGCTTTGAGTCTGCCTTTATTTGGTATCAGTTCTCTTACTCGGAGAAGGTTTTGGAGCAGGGGCTCCTAATTATTTGGCCCCTGATGATGGCATTCAAATGAAAACAATGTGTACTCATGATCCCAGATGTGGCTACATGTGCATAGACTGGAGGCCATGACACCAGATGAGGATTTTTCCTCCCCTTTTCAGATTACTTAAATTGACTGACACTTTGACGAGGTGCAGACTGGCAGTAGTCATTTTACCGAGAGTAATAATTTATTGCAGTGATTAGAAATCTCATATATTTATATATTAGAAACTTTGTTTGGAATGTGTTGGTTAGCTCAAGCCCAAGGCGTGAGAATGGCAAAAAAAAGGAGAAGAAGAAGAAAATAGGACTTCCGAGTTTCATGAATTGTTAAACCGTAAACATAAATAAAGCCAGTCATATGGTTTTTGCTTATCACATAGCATAGAAATAATTTGGCATGCTTGGTCCACTGTGAGAACCACAGCGGTAATTGCGGTGCATATGCATCTGAAATAAAATCTCAACGGCTCAGAATTCTGTGTATGTGACCCCGGAGTATGGTGTTGGTCAATTTATGTTAGCTTGTTGGTTAAAGTACTTATTAGCTTGTTAACATGACATTGCAGGGAGATAGCTTCATAAATGTCTTACAACAGTGTTAAGACGTTAAAATCAACATCTTCGTATTTAAGATTCATACTTGTATTTTTTTTCCTCACTGCACAATCATGTGGCCACCACTATTGAACAGTAACCCTTTAGAACACTTAGTATTTGGCGAGCTTGTTTAATTGATGTGGTTTAGGAGGGAAGATGAAACCTGTTTAACCTGATGACTGTATCTGTCTCTGTAATTGCTGTTTCTCACTGATCCTGCTTTTTTTTTTTTTCCCTGTACCATGACTGCCCTCAAGGAGCATCACCGGTTCTCCCCTAATGAATCCCTCTCTCTTTTTCTTGCCTTCCCAGGCCAGGGGTGTGTGTGCTGACCTCATGGTGAAACAGGAGTAGTAAAGATGAGCATTAGCAGTGATGAGGTCAATTTCCTGGTCTACAGATACCTACAGGAGTCAGGTATTCCTCTCACACTGTCAGTCTGTAATTAAGACGCTAGATGTAAATCACACCCTTCATCTGGGAGCGATCATTGAGGCCATACAGTCCAACAGCCATACAGAGTGTGAATGGCTGCTTCCATACAGAGCCCCTCCGTTGGTGTCTTTGTTGACGTTCTATTTTATCAGATTTGAAGTAATCTAATGGCATTGTGCACTGTAAATCCGTTAATACAAGGCCGTACCGTTTGTGATAGCTTTAGTCTGTCAACGTTTAGTTTGCACTGTGATACTGTAGTACGGCCCCAGAGTGAAAGAAAGCTGGTTATGTTTATGAAGTGAAAATGTTTATCCATGGTCATGTTTCTTTAAGATTTAAAAAAAAAAACTCATGTGAATATGAATTGACAATTTAAGATGGTATCCCTCCGTCCACTCAACCATCCATCCATCCCACTTCTCTTCTCTTCTCCAGGGTTTTCCCACTCAGCGTTTACCTTTGGCATAGAAAGCCACATCAGCCAGTCCAACATCAATGGTGCACTAGTGCCCCCTGCTGCACTTATCAGTATCATACAGAAGGGCCTGCAGTACGTTGAGGCTGAAGTCAGCATCAATGAGGTGGGACCAGCCACGAGCATGGGCGTGCACACACACACACACACACACACACACACACACACACACACACACACACACTTTTCTATTTGAGTTCATTCACTTCTTTGGCTTTGTAATCTGTCTTTACCTGCTCTGTTCTGGTTAATGGATTTCATCCACCTTGTTCTGTGTGTGACCATGCCCTGCTCTGTTTTGCTGTGACTGACGGGTAATTTTTACCCCCATCCGTGCCGTCACCTCTCCAGGACGGCACATTATTTGACGGGCGGCCCATCGAGTCTCTGTCCCTGATTGACGCTGTGATGCCAGACGTGGTACAGACACGGCAGCAGGCTTACCGAGACAAAATGGCCCAGCAGCAGGCTGCCGCCGCAACGCCAGCCTCGGCCACTGGAGGCAGCATTGCTGGCAACGCCAAGAACGGAGAGAACACTGCCAACGGGGAGGAGAATGGAGCGCATGCCTTACCTAGTGAGTAGATAGTCAGGATAGTTGGCAGTCAGATGAGTATTGACTGGAAAGTTGATGCAGCGAGGGTTAGAAACACACGAAGCAGGTGTGTCTATGTTCAAAACGATGGCACGTAGCTATTTGTAAGAGACACTAACAAATGGGACACTAAAGTAAGACAGACGGCTTTATTTAGTAATTTGACAGACACACTGAACTAGTGGGTGGAATGATGCCAAATGAGAGGGTTATGTCAGAGACTGTGCACATGCGTGAGCACACCCTCTCATTAGACAGCACAAATGGGAATTTTATAGCTGCTATTTGTTACTAATGGAGTCTTCTGGTTCCTCTATTTGAAATCTTTAATGTGCCATGTCGTCTGTGCTGCCTCTCTGCCAGACAACCACGCAGACCTGATGGAAGTGGACGGAGACGTGGAGATCCCTCAGAACAAGGCCATGGTTCTGAGGGGGCACGAGTCCGAGGTCTTCATCTGTGCGTGGAACCCTGTCAGCGATCTGCTCGCCTCTGGGTCAGTTGCCCCGCCACCACCCCACCTTGCGTCTCCGTTGCTGCCGCTGCCTCTCATATAGAGACGCCGCGGGGGCGGTCTAGTGTGATTTTTGTCATAGCAATCTGCCAGAGGCCAGGGTGGAAAAAACAAAACAAAAAAACCCCAAAGAATTTAGAAAATCTTTCCAATCTGGCTGTTTGCATGTGTGCCTCTAGGCTGTTCTTTACCCTCGGAGCTAACAACAGTAAATTAACTGAATTAATAGCGGATCGGTACAATTTGAATAACAGTTTGAGAGCACACCATTACCTGTCAATAAATGGCATGCTGTGCTAGGTGGCTTAAGGTTATTCGTTCAAATTTACGATCATCAATATTTAAGTTCCCACATTTCGGACTTGAAGTAAAATGTTCAAAGACGTTTCTAAAATGTATTAAGTCTCGGTATAAATAATTAAAACAAGACTAAAAAAGATTTCAAATATTAATGCGGTTCTTTTGGGACAGCTGGCTACCCAGGTCTAATCAATTAAATAATATTTAATTCTTTTTTTTTCCAAAGAATCCATGTTAACGTACTTATTCGTAACCGCTGGCTAATTTCTCCTCATGGATGCTCCCACACACCATCTACTAAATTATAGGTACCATAAACCATTTCCCTGGTTCCCTGATATTTCAACTCTGCATTTTCCATTCTTAGTTGACTTTATTTCACTTTTTCCTTTGTTTTCTATAATGTTTGACTTTATGGATCCATAATGTCAGCCGCTGCTGCAAAGGGAAATATCCATTTGGGACAATACATCCAAATATTTGAAATTTTATAATTATGTGGAAGAGATAAAACCTCCTGATATTTATGAATATGATGAGATGTCAGTCTCACACTAATGACATATTGTAGAATTTGCAGAGAATCACAGCATTCTGATACTTCTGCCAGGCTGTGAGATTCATAGTGTTTTGACTCTCGTCCCTTTCTTGGTATTCAGGTCAGGAGACTCCACAGCTCGTATCTGGAACCTGAGTGAAAACAGTACGAGCAGCTCCACACAACTGGTCCTTAGACACTGCATACGAGAAGGGGGGCAGGACGTCCCCAGCAACAAAGATGTCACCTCGCTAGACTGGAATGTAAGGACACGAATACAAACACTCAAAGATAGGAGTCACATTGCAGCGTTGCTTCACTCATTTATCGCTCTCTCTCTCTCTCTCTCTCTCTCTCTCTCTCTCTCACACACACACACACACATCACTCCCCACCCTCATGAATGTGTGTTCTGATGCAGCCTCTCATGTTGCCTCTTCTTTCCCCCTCGTTTCTTTTCAGATGTGTGAATCACTTTATAGAGTTCAAATCATTGTAATAAGAAAATAATTGTTTCACTGATACGGTATTTTCCGAAAGCAACAGTTTTAACACTAGAACGACCAAGGCCGTCATTTTGACGGTTTTGGATTTTCAAAGTTTAATAACTTTGTGAAAAGGTACAGACCTGTCGCTCCCTGAATGCTCCTAAAATTGCATATATTTGCATTAAAACGAATTTCAGATCAATTGCACAAAAAAAGTTATGATAAGATCTATCTGAAATGACCATGGCCAGTCAGAATGACCGCACGTGATCGTGCGCGTCATGTCACTATTTATGATGTGTGTTGGTCGCGTCATTTCCTTCGTGAAGTTCCTCGCTCTGTCCTAGAAACACACTAGCGTCCTCCAGTGCAGAGTAATAGTCTAAACTTGATTTTTGATTATTTCCAACATGTCTGGTTACAGACACACCATGACTACCACCGAGGCGCTGCAGTATTTACAGGCATTTGGACGGCGGCAATTTTAAATTGTTTGAAAAATAGTATTAAAGTTGTTAAAATGTTAATTTTGGTATCAGTCGTTTCTTAACAGACATACTAACATATGCGATACATTAATATCTCAATTGGGTATTTATCTTGACAGAATATAGAGCTTAAAAACTGTGGGCAGTCGTTCTAGTTGTTTTTAAGTTCCGGCTGTTGTTTGGGACGGTTTCAGTGGTTATTCTCAGCTTTTTTTTTTACATTTCATGTTTTATAGGCCTTGTTAGGTTTGTTAGATTAGTGATATGTGTATTCCGTTTTTTTTTTTTCGGGTAATATTTTCACTTTTTCAATTTTACTGTTCAAGTTAGACCATATCTCTCTGAAGTTTAAATTGTTTAAAAATAGTATTATAGTTGTTAAAATGTTAATTTTGGTGTCAGTCGTTTCTTAACGGACATACTAACATATGCAATGCATTAATATCTCAATTGGGTATTTATCTTGACAGAATATAGATTAAAAACCAGCGGTCATTTTGACCGCCCATGGTCGTTTTAGGTAGGAGTGAAATCCCGGTTGTTCTAGTGTTAAAATGGCTTCTTCTTTTGGCTGCTCCCGCTAGGCTTCACCACAGCGGCTCATCCATCTCTTCCTGGCCTGTCCTGTTGAAAATGTCTTAATACTGTGTAAATTGTTTAAACTGGCTGCAAACTGATTTCCCTGCAAGGGACAATATAAAGATACTTTGACTGTGACTTTGTAAACGGCTGTAGACATCAACCAACAGTGGGTAGATTTGGTGCCCCACTGACAAGCAGATCTGAGCTTTTTCTTCTGATGCATTTAATGTTCTAACTTGACTGAGGAGTCAACTCAATCCAAAGATATAGGCAAACTATTCTTTCTGTGTTGTGTTTCTGTCAACATGAAACACGGAAAGAACCATACAAGAGTCAGCCATGTCCATTTAGACGGCTTTGGTTTTACTGGGACAACTAATGCCATGAAATGGAATTTTAAATAATACAAGTCTCTAGAACTCGGTCACATTAATATTGATAATTCTATCTCTCTCTCACACACACACCTCTAAGTGTAAGAGCCACAATAACCTCTCTCTCTTGCTCTGACAGAGCGAGGGCACGCTGCTAGCAACAGGATCATATGACGGCTTTGCTAGGATATGGACAAAAGACGGTAAGATGAATCCTCCTAAACGGTAATAGACATGCCCGGTTTTTGAGAGTTAGCTAGCACTCAGTCTCCTACACCAACCCAGACAGAGACATTAATCTACACAACCAATGACTTTTCAATGCTCAAATGGTTCTTGTTGCCATGAGAACTTTGGGATTGTGCTGCAATGCAATGTTTTTAAATTGGAAATTTGAGTTCTCTGTAGCTCCGCCTGGATGACATTAGCTGTTCTTTACTGTGTAATGAGGTTCCCCAAAAGAGGACATCTGTATACTGATTGTGAGTCTGTGTATGTGAGTCTTTCCGTCATACTAATTTCCACAAGTATTGAAATCTTAAACAAAATCAACCAAGAGGTGAAAGCAGGCAGGACAAAGTTACACAGAAAAGTGTTATATGTATATTGAGCATGTTGTAATTATTTTTAGCCATATCAATGGTCATTAGAAGAGATCTTTGATTGCTTTATTTTTTTTTTGTCTTTCATCTTACAGGTAACCTGGCCAGCACTCTTGGCCAACATAAAGGACCTATCTTTGCCCTCAAATGGAATAAGAAAGGCAATTTCATCCTCAGTGCAGGAGTAGACAAGGTAAGAGGTTTTTTGTTGTTGTTTTTTTGCTATAAATTGGGGCTGGATCAGTCTGCATTCAGATATCAATCCCAAGGGGTTTGAAAAAAAAATCTGATTTTTGAACCACGTGTGGAATGAAGTCGCATGTAATGAATAGGTAGTGAACGAGTCTAGTTTTAAATAGTCGTTAAAATGAATATCTCCTTTTTCTTCCTCTCTGTCCTGTGTTGGTTTGCTCCACCAGACAACAATCATATGGGACGCTCATACAGGAGAAGCCAAACAGCAGTTTCCCTTCCATTCAGGTACACTAGCCTACTCTACACTAATGCTTCCCTGACTATTAACGGGAAATGAAACCCTAATTTTTTTCAGCTGTCAGTCAGTGTTAATGACAATTGTAATATACAACACATATCCACAGTGTATTTTTTTTAACCTGTGCTGTTGGCAGGTTTGGCATACAACACAGGGAGTTTGCATGCCAATGTATCCTAAACCGAGTTCATCGGCAAGTGGAGTTCAGGTTCTGCTTCTGCAAAGGCAATCTTTATTCAAGATCAAGAACTGCATATAATACCAAGTCCAGTTGCACTTGATTCAACTCCTTTGGATAACCATGACCTGGATGAATGAGAACATTCACAGACAACTGCATATAATAACTCTGTCCTTGGATGATCTGTGGGATGACATGAGCACAGAGTTTTTGTTATACATACACCCCTCTTCCACATGTTTGATTAACTAAACAACCAATCAGCACCGCTTCTCCAAGAGGGAAAGGCAAGCTAAATTCACAAGGCAATTTCAACTGCTTTACAGAAAACATAAAAGGCATTCTGACAAAATGTAAAAGCAGCATAAGGCTATAAAAAGACATTTAAATAAAGAGTAAATGTTATCGTGCAGTGTAAGATGATTATCAAAAGCTTCAAATTTGATTTAATAAAAGGTAGCAGCAAACAGGAAAGTCTTCAGCCTTGATTTCAAAGAACAGACCTGCAGTTTTCTGGGAGTTTGTTCCAGATATGTGATGCATAAAAACTGAAAGCTGACTCTCCTTGTTTAGTTTTGATGCGAGAGGTCTGGATGGTCCATAGCATAGCAGAAGATCAGGAATGTATTTTGGACCTAAACCATTCAGCACTTTATTTATTACCAAGAGCAGTATTTTAAAATTAATTCTTTGATGACTGGAAGCCAGTGTAAAGACCTTAGAACTGCAGTAATGTGAGCCACTTTTTTGGTTAAACTCGAGCAGCAGCAGCATTCTGAATCAGCTGCAGCTGTTTGATTTTTTTAGAGACCTATAAAGACACCATTACACATTAGTCGAGTCGACTGAAGATAAATGCATGGACAAGTTTTTCTAAATCCGGCTGAGACATAAATCCTTAAATTCTTGGCATAGACTTCACGCGATAGTAGGCTGTCATTGTAATTATCTCAATGTGGCTATTGAAATTCAGATGAGTCCACGAATACACAGATTTCTGGCTTGGTTTGTGGTTTTTAACATCACCGATTATAGCTGAGCGTTGAATTTTAGTTGTTCTTCCTTGCTCCAAAGATCATCCAATCATTGATTTGTTTAATGCACTTACTCAGTGCTTGTATGGGATTATGGTAACATATTTTGTTGTTTTCCACAATTTGGACTACTGGGAGATATAGATGTTGAACAGAAGAAGCACCAGAATGGAGCCTTGGGAAACTCCACAGGTCATTTTGTCTGCTCAGATTTGTAATTACTAAGGCTATTGATCAATTAAAAAAGATTAACTAATTAATCACATAATTTGCTGCAATTAATGGCTTTTTTTCTTCTTAAGAGTGAAGCTTGTAATAATGGATATTTAAATGTAAAATCACAGAATCAACACAAATCAGAATCAGTTTATTTGGCCAAGTCTGTGTAGGCCTACACATACAGGGAATTTGACTCAGGTTCCTCCATTGTTCTCCATGTATTTACACAGAATAGACATACAGCTACAAAGACAACAAGGTAAACAGAAACATTTAACTACATACAGATATAGATGTATATATAAATGTATAGAAGCTAGGTTAAGAGGAGAGGTGACGATCAGCAAGCAGCAGTATGGTTTCATGCCACGCAAGAACACTACATGTTGGCTTTGAGAATGTTGATTGAGAAGTATAAAGCCAGAAGGAGTTACACTGTGTCTTTGTGGATTTTGAGAAAGCATATGACAGGGTGCCGAGAGAGGAGGTGTGGTATTGTATGAGGAAGTTGGGAGTTGCAGAGAAGTATGTAGGAGTGGTGCAGGATATGTATGAGGGAAGTGTGACAATGTTGAGGTGTACGGTTGGAATGACAGATGGGTTCAAGGTGGAGGTGGGATTATATCAAGGACTGGCTCTGAGCCCTTCCTTGTTTGCAATGGTGATGGACAAGTTGACGGATGAGCTCAGGCAGGAGTCTTTGTGGACTATGATGTTTGCGGATGACATTGTGATCTGTAGTATACAGGTTGAGGAGAGCCTGGAGAGGTGGAGGTATGCACTGGAGAGAAGAGGAATGAAAGTCAGTAGGAGCAAGACGGAATACCTATACGTGAATGAGAGGGAGGACAGCAGAATGGCGAGGATGCAAGGAGTAGAGGTGATAAAGGTGGATGAGTTTAAATACTTGGGTTTAACTGTCCAAAGTAATTGGGGAGTGCAGAAGAGAGGTGAAGAAGAGAGTGCAGGCAGGGTGGAGAAGAGTGTCAGGGGTGATTTGCGACAGAAGGGTACCAGCAAGAGTTAAAGGGAAGGTTTACAAGATGGTTGTGAGACCAGCTATGTTATATGGTTTGGAGACAGTGGCACTGATGAAAAGACAGGAGGTGGCGGCGTTGAAGATGCTAAGATTTTCATTGGGAGTGATGAAGGACAGGATTAGGAAGGATTATATTAGAAGGACAGCTTAGGTTGGATAGCTTGGACATGTGTGGAAAAGAGATGCTGGGTATATTGGGAGAAGGATGCTGAATATAGAGCTGCCAGGGAACAGGAAAAGAGGAAGACCAAAGAGGGGGTTTATGGATGTGGTGAGGGAGGACATGCAGGTTGCTGGTGTGACAGAGGAAGATGCAGAAGACAGGAAAAATGGAAACGGATGATCCGCTGTGGCGACCCCTAATGGGAGCAGCGGAAAATAGTAGTAGATACAGATACAGATGTATATAAAAAGTATATTATTAAAAAAAAAAGACATAACAGGAAGACTGGTGCAGAGTGCAAAGCTGCTGGAATAAATATGTTAACAGGTTACTTTATATACACAAAGTAGGTGGACATCAAAGAATATGCATATATACAGCATATGCAGCTTGCTAACATTTATTTTTGACAATATGTTAAAACTGTTTAAACTACAGGATTATGTATATTGCATAGGGATTGTTTCTGACACTGTATGGCCTGCGGAAAGAAATTCTTCTTGTGTCTGGTTGTTCTCGTGTTTTTAATGCCTACCAGAGGGGATGAGTTGGAACAGGTTGTGACCAGGGTGTGATGCGTCTGCACAATTGATTTTTGCACCAGTGATTTTCTCTGCAGTCCTGACTGTCCATTGTAGTTTGTTCCTGCCCTGTTTGGTGGTCGATCCAAACCAGACAGTGATGGATATGCAGAGAACAGACTGGATTATTGTCTGAGCTGACAGAGAAAGTACATTCTCTGCTTGGCCTTTTTGATGATTGTGTCTGTGCTGAAACCCGAAGGTTTCCACTGCAGATACAGTGCTACTGAGTATGGTGAGGGGCTCCTCCTGAAGTCCACTTTCATCTTCACAGTTCTAAATGTATTCAGCTCCAGGTTGTTATGACTGCACCAGAGGGCCAGCTGTTCAAACTCCTGTCTGTGTGCATACTCGTCACTGTCCCAGATGAGACCGTCATCTACAAACCTCAGGAGCTTAACAGACGGGTCTCCTGAGATGCAGTCAGTTTTGTAGAGGGAGAAGAGCAGAGGAGTGAGTACACATCCCTGGTGGGCACCAGTGCTGATTGTCCGGGTGCTGGATTCTCTTCAGGCTCACCTGCCTGTCAGGAAGTTTTTGATCCACTGACAGGTGGAGGCTGGTACAGTGAGCTGGGTGAGTTTGGAGTAGAGGATGTCTGGAACGATGATGTTGAACGCTGAGCTGAAGTCCACAAACAGGACCCTTGCATATGTCCTTCAGGTGGACCAACACCAGTCTCTCATTTCAAAGGATTTCATGACCACAGACGTCAGGGCGATGGGCCTGTAGTCATTTAATCCTGAGATATAGGGTTTCTTGGGGACCGGGATGATAGTGGTGCTTTTGAAGCAGGAGGGGACTTCACAAAGCTCCAGTGATCTGTTGAAGATCAGTGTAAAGATGGGGGCCAGCTGGTCAGCACAGACTTTCAGGCAGGAGGGAGACATGCCATCTGGGCCTGGTGCCTTCCTGATCTTATGTCTCTGAGTGCAGGTGGGGGGTTAGTGGGGAGGTGTGAGGAGCTGGCAGGAGGTGCAGTTGGTTGTGTGATGTGGCCAGAGAGGGTAAGGGGTGTGAGAGGTTGTTTATCATACCTGCAGTGAAACACGTTGAGGTCATCAGCCACTTGATGGTGCTCTGCAATGTGGGGGGATGGTCTCCTGTAGTTGTTGATGTCCTTCAGACCTCTCCACACAGATGCAGGATCGTTAACTGAAAACCTGTTTTTCAGATTTTCAGTGTAGCCCCTTTTGTCTACACTTAGGTCCTTTGTCAGGGTGTTTCTGGCTTGATTGTACAGGATCCTATCTCCACTCCTTTACACCTCTTCCTTGGCCTGATGAAGCTGCCTGAGCTTTGCTGCGAACTTGTTATTGAAGGTGTGGAACTTCTGGTGGGGACACACATGTCCTCACAAAAGCTGATGTAAGATGCCACAGTCTCAGTAAGTTCATCCAGATCTGTAGATGCAGGCCTGAAGCTCCAGTTTTGACTTGCTGGTCCATCTCCTCACAGTTTTAACCACAGGCTTTCCAGATTTTAGTTTCTGCCTGTAGGTTGGGAGAAGACGAACTAGACAGTGATCAGAGAGCCCAAAGGCTGCATGGGGGACAGTGATTGATGAGCATCCTTTAATATTGTGTAGCAATGATCCAGTGTGTTTTTGTCCCTAGTGGGACACTTAACTATTTGTATTTTGGCAGTTAGTGGCTGAGGTTTGCTCTGTTAAAATCCCAAAGGATAATAATAAGGGAGTCTGAATATTTGTGCTTTATTGGATAATGGATGGATGTTTATTATCTGTACAGCCAGGTGCTGTAATGCCTCACTAACACAGGCCTGGGGTGGAATATAGACACCAGCCTGAATAAATGATGAAAACACCCGCAGTGAATAAAATAGTTGAC
Organism: Lampris incognitus; assembly: GCF_029633865.1. Lineage (NCBI taxonomy): Eukaryota > Metazoa > Chordata > Actinopteri > Lampriformes > Lampridae > Lampris > Lampris incognitus. The sequence continues at coordinate 105,079,049 of NC_079213.1, forward strand.
AGTTAGTGAAAATGGTCTCGAAGTGAGGGCTTCATGCTTTCGTCTACTCTGTGACATCTGTACACCAACCTTTGTTTATATAGCAGATTCCGCTTTCCCATTTTTTCCCTGTTAGCTCAGTTTCACAGTCCACTCAGAGGAGTTGGAAAAGTTGCAGATGGAGTGAGCTGTCCAGAATGTGCTCACCAACGTTTCAATTAGGCACAGGGTGGCAGATCTGGAAAAGTCTTTGTTTGTTCTCTCGAGGAGCAGCAGTTCGCCTATCTTTTTGGCCAGAGAGCAGACATTCGCCAGGTGGCTTGACAGGAGCACAGTTCAAAATCCCTGCTGTTGCAGTTTAACGAGTGCTTCGGCTTGGTTCCCCCCATCGTCAGCTCCGGCAAAGCCCATACAGAGCTAGCTACTGCTCCTCCAACTACAAGCTCAGACAAACTTACCAGTTCAGTGAAAAACGGTAAAAAAGTTTGACCAGGGGCTAGTCGGAAGTTTAAAAGTTCTAATATAAAATAAATGACAATTAACAACAAAAGTGTCCCAGGTTCAAGTGCCAGTTGAATTTAAAGCATAGTGAATTCACGACATTCATTACGTGTTCATAATGGCGCATTACAGAACCACATTTGCGCCCCAATGGCACAGCATAGCAGAATATCCAATATTCTCAATGAGGGCTGGGAACAAATAAAGCCTACTGCTGTGAGAAAGTGGAGACAAAGGTTATGCACTGTAACAGTCCGGCGAGGAGCAGATAGGGGGAAAAGACGGCTCTCCATGCACCGACAAGCAGAGGGAGTGCCCACAACAATGTTATTCACAGTACCAAAAATAACGTATGCAACCGACCAAGGTACAATGTCATGACATTATCCATGGGACCAAATGGCAACATTTGCTTAAAAACGATGCTGCAACATTACACGAACGTCGCCAGAAGGTAATGTCGCAGTGACCAAATGGTCGTGTGTTAGCTGGTCCCCCGATATATCGGTAAACAAAATGCAGCTGCATTAATTTTTTTTAATGAGTTTAATATTTCAAATCAATCGCAAAAATTAACACGTAAATTTTGATAGCACTAGTTATTACCTATCAAAGTAGTCCCTGTCCTTTAAGTAGGATTCAAACTAGTTTATTGCTGTGCAGGAAAATCCCACCCAGTTTTCCAGTCGGTCTAGTAATATGTTGTGGTCGACTGTGTCAATTGTAACACTGCGGTCCAATAATACCAGAACTGAGATTCTGCCACTGTCTGTGTTTAAGCGGCTGTCATTAAAGACTTTAACAAGAGCAGTCTCAGTGCTGTGGTGTAGTCGAAATCCTAACTGGAAGACATGGAAACTGTTGTTTAGTGCCAAGCAGTTGTTCAGCTGCTGGAAAATGGCTTTTTAAATTATTTTACTTAAACGGAAAGTTTGATATGGATCTATAATTGTTCATAAGGGAAGTGTCTAGATTATTCTTTTTTAAGAGTGGCTTCATGACTGCAGTTTTTAGAGCCTGTGGGAAGAAATTTTAGAGAAGAGATGTGTTGACAATTTGTAGAAGATCTGAGGCCATGCAATTAGAAACATTTTTGAAAAAGCCTGTTATCAAAGCAGCAGCAGGAGGATTTCAGATGTTGTATAATATCCTCCAAGATGCATAATGTGGTCGATTTTTGGTGAAAAGCTCATCTTCATGTCACCAACTAGTGTTTGATTAAAATCTCATTGCATTATGACATTTTGGTGATAAGAGTCAGAGACTTAAGTCCCCCCCCTCCCCCCATGTTCTCTAAAGCCCACACTGCTTGTCCTGCTTATGCAACATTACCACTCTGTCACATCTCCCATTCACTCTTCTGTGTTACCTCATCACCGAAAGCAGCAGCTGTCCCTGCCACTGGAGCCGGCTGCACTAGTGGCTTGCATTGATAAGGGATGGGATCATCTTTTCTCCTCCATATTTTATTGAAGATGGTGAATCAGGAGGGGGATAAGTCCCCTACCTCAGAAGATTCCTCAGTTGCGTACAACCCAGCTGACTGTTTTACTCTCCATTGTTTTATCAATTACCAAACAACAAGCTGCATGCACGAGCATCGCGGTGTGCTTCACTCTGTGATCCTCCCTCTCCCACCATTCTATACCGTTCCCCATAATTGTGCTGGAGCAGTAATGAGGACACTGCATGCTGCACTGTGCTGGAAAGGAGTTGTATACATGGTTATCATTTGTGTTTTCATTAGTGTCATAGCTGAAATCGGGATTTGGAAGTCCCACAGAAAAGCTACAATAGCTGTGTTTCCATAATGTATTCTTTGAAGTATCGTTTTAGAAAAAGTTTATGGAAACAACAAAATTTGAAAAAACTGCAGTTTCGCAAAAAAGTTTTTACGCTTGCATGAGGTGGTTTTGCCTTTTTCGAAAAAGAGTTAATGTGCTAAATGGGATATGGAAACACCTTTGCCGAATAAGTTCTGACAGAGTGAACATTTAAGTCACCATTTTTTTCTCGTAGATAGCCAAGGCGACTGGTTTTGCAACCAGTAGTTTAACACTATTGATTTGTTAACTTTGCCTCAGACAGTACCTCTCAGCAACTCCTACAAGTCATATTGATTTCAGAAAACCAAAATATACTTAGCACCTCACGCTTCTCGTCAGGAAGCAGATATTTAAGGCAGAGTTACTGATTAACTGTTCAAGTGATTATCAGATCATGTATCTTTAATTCTAGCTAATAATCCTTGGGCTCTGTCTTTCTCAGCTCCAGCCCTAGATGTGGATTGGCAGAGCAACAACACATTTGCCTCCTGCAGTACAGACATGTGTATCCATGTCTGTAAACTGGGACAGGACAGACCCATCAAGACATTCCAGGGACACACAGTAAGTATTTATATGCATTTGGGCATGATCAGTTAGTACTATCTTGTTGGCTGCTCCAGGTTTATTTGGGGAAAGAAAGACTGGTAAGTTTGAGGTGCGGTTGGTGTAAAGACAAAGGAGTTTAGATTTCTGTTGGCTTTGCGTGCCCCTGTGGACAAAAGCGGTAATGTTTCTGATCTGCATTTATCCGGTTATAGCTGGTGGTTTTGTTTTGAAGAGAAGAGTGAGACGTGGTCATGTTTTGCCAGAACAGCTGTTTTTAAGATATACAGCGATGAGCTGTCTCCAATTGTGGCCTTGTCTGTGTGGCGTAAATTGTTTCATCAAATTTCATGGGGGATCTGACCGGGAGACAAGCATTTGGAATCATTATAGCAATATCTAATCTTTTCACTGATGGTCTCATTTGTGTCGGCTACATGGAGGTATCAAAATTAAATGTAGCTGATAAATAGACAATGAATATCTCATCGTAGCAGCTTTAAGCACAAAATGGTGAGAGTTAAGTTTGGGGCTTTACAAAGTAGGTAAGTCATGAGTAGATTTTCACAAGCATAACAAATGTGTGAAATGTGTGTGGTTAGGTGCAGGCTATGTCTGTGATGAGTCGCATTTTATGTAGCCCAGTGATATGTGTGATTGTGTCCATGCACAAATTCTGTCTGTTTTTGTGAGTAAATGCACACGTCATCTCTCTCTCTCTCCCCCCAGAATGAAGTAAATGCAATCAAATGGGACCCCACCGGGAACCTGCTAGCCTCCTGTTCAGACGACATGACACTGAAGGTAATCTCCATTGACAGTTTACTGCTGTACAGCCTTCCCAGCCAGCCCTCCCTTGAAACAGAGTACTAGCATGTTGCCCTTGGTATAATGAACAACTTGTGGCAATATCTGACAGCTAGGTTTCAGATGTATTTTTTAGGCTGTTTAAAGGGAAATTTCCAAATGCAAGTTTTTTTTTTGTATGGAAATATATCAAATTTGAAACCAAATAATACAGATTGACATATAACTCCATTAAATTTTTCAGGCTAAATCTAAAGCTCAGAAACTATTTCTGGGCTCTTGGTGTGAATTCTCCAGCAATTTTGACAGTTTGGTGCAGTGCAAGTTGGTAGAATGAATAAAATGGATGTGTATTCCAGATTATCAAATTCCTCATGACTGAACTAAAATCTTATTTTTACCAAAGAAATGTTTTTCAACCCCACTCTCTCATTAATGTTATATACTAACAACTAGTCCTTTGTATCACAGTAATACATGTTCCAGTTTCCTGTTAAATTACAGTAAGTTGTTAGAAACGCAGGGTTTCATTAAACTTTGGTTGTCTTTTTGTTTTCAGATCTGGAGTATGAAACAGGATTCATGTGTCCATGACCTGCAGGCCCATAGTAAGGAGATCTACACCATCAAGTGGAGCCCCACTGGCCCAGGAACCAACAACCCTAGCGCTAACCTCATGCTAGCCAGGTGTGTGTGAATATGTTTATGTACAGCAAGAACAAACCACTTCACTGAAGTTGTACGCAATGCTATGCTAACTGGATCACTGTATATAAAAGTGATCCCAATTCACACCAAATGTCAAATTAATCGAAAAGTTTGAAGTCTGACATTTTGGAGGCAGAGCATTATCAAAAACTCCCTATCTCCTACATACATCTGCATCCTTATCCTACTAATCCCCCCACCTCTCCAATTTACAATTTCATTTAGCAGACGCTTTTAGCCCAAGCGACATACATCTGAGAGTTAATACAGCACAAGCAAGGCTCAGCGTTTTCGATTTTCACCGAAAAATACCCAGCTTTTCTAAAAGGAGTAGATCGGTTTAAACTGATTTTCAGCCGGATTTTATGTTTCCACGGATCCAAAAGTTGTTCCTTCATGTAAGGTTATGTAACAGTGTCCTCTTGTGGTGAAATTCGGCATGCTGGATGGCTTTGAAAAATAAAAACCAAAAACGCTGAGCCTTGCACACAAGCAAGGATCTAGTCAGGAGGCGGCAACGTAAGTAAATGTAAAAAAAACTAGGTTCAAGTCCAATACGACATAGGTGTCAACAGGCAGTGCACAAAGGCAAAGGCGTATAGAAGTGATTTTTTTTTTCTTCTACCTTATAATACCATCAGGTGTGGAGGTGTTCGAGAAAGAGCTGGGTCTTTAGCCTTTTCTTAAAGATGGAGAGGGACTCAGTGGATCAAATGGAGTTTGGTAACTCGTTCCACCACCAGGGAACTACAGAAGAAATGAGTTTGACTAGTGACTTAGGGCCCAGTTGTGGCGGAAGTGCCAGGCGCCTTTCATTGGCAGAGCGTAGCGAGTGGGACTGAGTGTAGACCTGAATGAGGGAGTTCAGGTAGGCGGGAGCCGTTTTAGTTGCTGTTTTGTAAGTAAGCATTAAGGTTTTGAATTTGATGCAGGCAGCAACTGGGAGCCAATGGAGGGATATGAACGGCAGAGTGACATGTGCTGTTTTGGGTTGGTTGAAGACCAGATCCTTGAAAGTGCAGGCAGGGAGACCTGCCAGTAAGGAGTTGCAGAAGGAGTTGTGCTGCATGCTCAGACAGGTAGGGTCTAATTTTCCTAATGCTGTATGGGGCAAATCGGCGCAATCTAGGCCACGTGAACCTTAAAGGTTAGTTGGTTATCAATCATGACACCCAGGGTTCGGGCAGACTTTGTGGGCACGAGTTGGGTTGATCCGAGCTGGATATTGATCTGTTGTTGTATGGATGGACTGGCTGGGATGACATGGAGCTCAGTCTTAGATAGGTTAAGCTGAAGGTGGCGTTCTTTCATCCGTGCCGAGACTGTGAGGTCATGTGGCGGGAATGATAGGAAGAGCTGGGTATCGTCAGCATAGCAGTGGTGTGAGAAACCATGGGAGCAGATGATTGCACCAAGTGAGGAGGCATATAATGAGAAGAGGAGGGGACCGAGCACTGACCCTTGAGGTACCCCTGTGGATAAGCCATGCGGTTTGGACACTTCGCCCCTCCAAGATACTCTAAAAGATCTCCCCAAGAGGTAGGACTTGAACCAGCAGAGGGAAGATCCTGAGATACCAAGCTCAGTGAGTGTGGAGAGGATTTGGTGGTTAACCATGTCAAAGGCAGCTGAGGACTGACCAGCAGCTCTAGCCAAATGCATTGGTTCTATTACTGACAGGAGTGCAGTCTCAGTAGTGACCCCGCATAAAGCCAGACTGATTTGGATCATACAGATTGTTCTCAGAAAGGAATTCAGAGACTTGGTTAAAGACTATACGCTCAAGTATTTTTGAAAGAAAGGGTAGGAGTGAAACCGGTCTGTAGTTTTCAACCTGGGCTGGGTTGAGTGTTGGTTTTTTGAGCAGTGGGGTGACCCAAGCTTGCTTATAGGCACACACCCGTTGTAAGCGAGGAGTTGATGGTCTGTAGGAGGTTGGATAGTATCGGGTCCAGCAAACAGGTAGTGGGACGGGAGTCCAGCAGAGAGAATGAGGTGGGTGAGGCACTGTTAGCTGGCAGTGGCAGATGGAGTTGGTCAGGCTCAGAGAACTGGTTACTGATGGCAGAAACCTTATCAGTAAAGTACGAGGCAAACATGTCAGGAGTGAGCAGAATGGAGGTCGGAGGTGTATTGAGGAGTGAGTTAAAAGCAAAAAACATTTTTCGAGCATCGGTGGCACTACAGATCTTGTTCTGATGGTAAGTGGTCTTTGCTGTTTTTAAGCTGGAGGAGAATGATGCTAGGAGACGCTGATAGTCACTGAGGTCAGTGGACTCTGGTTTTATGCAATTTTCTCTCTGCCACTCTGAGCCCCGCCCTTTGCTCCCTGATGACCTCAGTGAGCCATGGACTAGTGGGGGGGGGGCATTACGAGCAGGTTTGGATGCTAGAGGGCAGAGATTGTTAAAGAGAGGAGGCTAGTGAGGAACAGTGTGTCTGTAGCCTCGTTGACAGGGAGTGAAGAGAATTCATTATGAGAAGGCATGGAAGCCAAGACCTCATTGGAGAGTTGGGTCAGTGTAAGGGACCGGAAGTTTTGGTGGAAGGAGACCCTTTGTGGAGGAATGTGAGGATGTTCCAGTAAGGAGGCCGTAAATTGAATAAAGAAGTGGTCTGACAGATGTAGGGGGTGACAGTCAGATTTGCTGTGGAGCAGTTCCGAGTCAAGATCAGATCAAGAGCATTCTCCGCTTTGTGTGTGGGAGGGGTGGGGACCTGTCTGAAGTCAAAGAAGAGACATGAAGTCAGTAAGGATATTCATGTTCCCATGACAAGCAGAGTCAACAGAGAGTGCAGTGCAGCCAGTGTGACAGTGTTTTCTGGGCGTATCCCTGTTTTGGTCAGGGCTAGTACTTAGCAAGTGCTTGGATAAATTCTGTTTTGTTTACAGCCGATTGGCAATTCCATAAGCCAAAAGTGAAGGAGTGAATAGAGGAGGCTTTCCTTTCTTTTTTTGGATTTTCCCCATTCTTCCAAGCCGTCCCAGTCGCTGCAGACTACCACATGCCTCTTCCGATACACGTGGAGTCACCAGCCGCCTTCCACCTGATAGCGAGGAGTTTCACCAGGGGGACGTGGGAAGATCATGCTATTCCCCTCAGTTCCATCTCCCCCCTGAACAGGCGCCCCGAACAATCAGGACACATACCCATATCTGGCTTCCCACCCGGAGGTAACACGGGGATTCAAACTGGCGATCCCCATGTTGGTAGGGAACAGAATAGACCACAACGCTACCCAGACACCCCAGAGGAGGCTTTCCTGTCTGTGGCAGATGCGATTTATTGATACCATGAATGACGGGGATGTCTTTGTAGCACATGGTGGGTGAGGCAGGCAAGGAGAGAGAATAGTAGAAAAGGGAATTGCCAGTCAGTGTCTTTACACAATGGGGGCTGACGCTACAGCGCACCTGTGTGTTTAAATACCAGGAAGCACAAGTACCACAGCTGAACCCGCCCCCATCTGATTTTCACAAAAAAGGAAGCAGTAGAGGGTGCGACTCGCATCTGCTGATCCAGCTATTGACGCTCAGAGAGTGAAACTAGCAAGTACTCGGCCCAAGAAAGCCTGATAACGACCTAAATCCGAATCAAAGCAAGTTTTAAATCACTTACCAAACGACTGCAATCTCCTACGTTCAAGATCAGAGCTTGTTCTGCTGGGTTTAGTTCAGTATCTTATAAACTGTTGGTGAAAATCCCGCCCCCGTCTGATTTTCACAACAAAGGAAGCAATAGAGGGCGCGACCCACATCTGCTGACCCAGCTATTGAAGTTCAGAGAGTGAAACTAGCAAGTACTCAGCACAAGAAAGCCTGATAACGACCTAAATCCGAATCAAAACTCAAGGCAAGTTTTAAATCACTTACCAAACGACTGCAATCTCCTATGTTCAAGATCAGAGCTCTCCAATATACTTTCCTATTTTCCACAGTGCATCGTTTGACTCCACGGTTCGTCTATGGGACGTGGAGCGGGGTATCTGTATCCACACACTGACCAAGCACCAGGAGCCAGTCTACAGTGTGGCTTTCAGCCCAGATGGGAGGCACCTGGCCAGCGGCTCCTTCGACAAGTGTGTCCACATCTGGAACACGCAGGTAGGAGATAAAGAGAGACAGCAAGAGGACATTTGCATATGAGTTTAAGGGACAAAATCATACCAAATTAAAATTAGTACATGATTCTTCCATGACCATGGACTTCTTGGTAAACATTTATGAACATGAAGTCTCTACGAAAGTTAAAATAACAGAGCAAAGGACACATTTCAAATCCCGGAACTGATCCTTCTTCAACAGGAGGGTGGATTTAATAGATACCCTGGTAATTTGGTATGGAAACTTTCAATTTTACACTCCTGAGGATTTATTTGCTAACAATTATCATTTTTGATAATTTCCATTGCTTCTGTATCTAAGACATAGCTAATCCACAAACCACGAGTGCTTTAGTAGTTGTTCATTTTAATGGCGACTGTTGCGTAGAACATTCCTAGGAAAATTGTTCAGTGCATAGCGTTTTATATCTTCACTGCAGCCAAGTGAGAAATAAACCAATTTCACCAAAATTCTCAGATGAAAGGAACATGTGGCAATACAAGACAAATCCAGTACAGCAGCACATTCACTCAAACTGATATTCTGACCATTTATTCCCACTTATTCCCCTCTTCTTTCTCCCTCTCATTCTCTAGACGGGTGCACTAGTCCACAGTTACAGGGGGACGGGGGGAATCTTTGAGGTGTGCTGGAATGCAGCAGGTGACAAAGTGGGAGCCAGTGCGTCAGATGGATCTGTAAGTAGACACAGGGCTGTTTTTGGTTGACTCACTTATTTCTGTATATAGAATTGAGAGCTGCACACATCCCACTCCTTCCCTTTACCAAAGTAAAGTCAGTGTTACATGAATAATTTGTAATTCTTAAGGTCAAAATTGGAAAATTTTCTTTTTTTCTTGTGATGTAGTGACTTAACTGCTTCTTATTTGTCCCAGGTGTGTGTATTAGACCTTCGGAAATAGTGCTGCTGCTTGTTGGAAGCCATGGACCGACCATGAATGTGTACATAGCCAAATGACTGTCCCTGCCTGCCCCGTGTACTGCTCACAACCATGGCCCCGCCCACCGACAGACAGGAAGCAGAAAGCAGGGAACAGGAACAGGAAGCAAGCACCCGACACAGCAGGTCCAGACAGTGATGGATGGATAAATGGATGGATCGACAGACAAGCAGATGGATAGATGTAAGGATGGAAGCGCCCTTCTTTCTTGATCTGTGCAGAGACTCTAACAGAGACGTAGGAATGACGCAGTCAAAAAAGAAAACTATAAAAAGACAAAAAAAATACAGATCCGTATATGTACCAAATTTTGGAAGCTATTTTGCTTTTTTGATCTTTACACCATGCTCATCATCGTCATCAACAAAACAAAAAAACATTGAAAAAAAATGATCTTTGTTAGTAGTTGGATCTCAATGTGCAGACATATCAACTTCTCCACCATGCAACAGGACAGCAGTTAGTTTGTTTTTTAAATTTCAGATTTATTATTTCCGTGTTTTTATATTTTTTAATCTTAGGTCGGGGGTGGGGCTGGCTTGGGTCTGATAAGACTTGCATTACGTGGAGAAGTATACATACTCACCTGTGCACACACTCAAGTACACACACATGCACACAGCAAACATTTCTCACAAACTTGATAGTATCCTCATTGTTGTTTTGAACCAATGTGGCAACCCTTATAGAAGTTTTTTTTTATTTTTTTTCCCATATTTTTCAATAGTTGTTTGAACAGCTGTTCTGGGTTGTAAGGTTAACATCTAAATGCAGTAGTTGATGTGTTATCTTCTCCAGGGGACATGCGATGGGTTTTCCTGGTAAACCCACCAGGGCACATGAGACAGATTATGCATTGTACATCTAGAGGCTTTAAAAAACATTCTCTAAAAGAATGCTTCCGTTGTACACTCAGTGATGGATCTATAAGTTTTTATTTTCACCAACAGTTCCCCTCTCTGGACAGGCAGGGCTGCTGTAGCAGTCCTCTGTCTTGATTGGCAAAAGGGCATATGACCAAGGAGCGAATTGACTCATGGATGAAACTCCCCTTTTTTGTGACTGAACGGGACTGCTCTGTGGTTTGGGTAAAGAGAACATTTAGTTAAATCACAAACGAGTCTAGCCACTAAACACTTGACTAATTGGCCAAGTTTCGGTACAAATTGAACAACTGTAATTGGTTAATGCCTTGTTATGTTTTGGTTTAAACTCAGACATGCCGGCATGCATGACTGGCTAGCTGAACAGCATTGCTAGCTAAGCAGCAGAGGCACCATTTGATGGTCAGTGGGTACAGGAGGCTGGTAGAAGTTCTAGGGAACCACTCAGCCACACGACAACTCGTGTTTAAAATGTACTTTTTAGTTCCATATAGGTTTATGGGAGAGCACGGATCGGTTAAGTTGCCAAGCTGAAGTGCTTTGTCTGGGATCGGACTGTAAATTGGAGCAAACGCAAAAGAAACGGTTAGTTCAGGCCTGTTGGGTTTTGATCCAGTGTGACGTCTCTCGGTTTTACATGCACATCTGTCTGCTGTTCAGGCCGTCAAACCTAGCAGTAACTGGTTAAACATCAACGGCTCATCTTATCGGAAGAATTTATTAACACTTCCATTTTAAGATCCATTCTAGGTATTGTGCTAATGTCATTTTTCTTTTACCCTAAAAAAAAACCCCAAGGCAAAGCCATCTTGAATTTTGCTGGACGGTTTGGTGTCAGGTGGCATCAGTGTAAGCCATTAGCACTTCTAGGCGAGACGTGAGCGGTGCGTAGGGTTCTGTCATCCAATCCACGCTGACTCCGTCTTCCGTAAACGCCTACCCAACCGGATGTTGACGACTGTTCTGGGAAGTACAAACCGCTAGCATTGAAAGCGTCGTAGAAAATGAGTAAAGTTTTGTTTATTCTTGCTATATAACTGTTAAATATACACACTTGTTTGTATTCCAAGGGATTTCTGGAGTCATAAAGCACAGGATATTTCTCTACCTCCACAGACGCACATCGTCCATCTTGCTTGCCCGATATCAGATAGAACTGTCACCTCGGTCACGCACGCACGAATGCAGGCAAATGCCGGGGCGAAATTCGTATCCTCTCGTGCTGAATGTGGCCAGTGCAGGATGTGACGCACCCGGAAATCCGTTTGCTGGTTTGAAGTCCGTTTTGAGTGGTTTTGCGGCGGGAAATTGTACACTGAAGTCCGGAGAAAGATAAATAAATGTTTTCACTTAATTGTCTCACTTGTACATGTTATCATAGTGTCATGGACAAATATGGAGGAAGAACACTGGTGTACAAGTTACTTGCTTAGCCAAGTTAAGATCGCTAACAAATACCGTGAAATATGAATTGATGCTGTTAGTACATGTTCCATTTATTTACGCTCAGCGCATGTCTCACTGCCAGCCAGGCGGCGTCGCTGTTGCGAGGCAGTCTGTAGTTTTCATGGGCAATGTCGTACAATACAGGCTGGTTAGACGCAGCAATAACCAGTCCCCCCCCCCCCCCCTTCCCGGCTCACCAACAAAACTACAGACAAGCGGGGTCAACCACACACCCTTCTTTGCTGTTGGTCGCGGCTGAGGATTCGGCGGTCAAAGTTGAATTCCGCGCGAAGCGACGATGCGACTTTCCTTCGCCACCGGAAGCTCGTTGCTTGCATAAATGGAAGTGAGCGGGAGGCGAATATTCGTCAGTATTAATTGCGTGCATGTGTACCGCTTGACGTTGCCTCTGATTTCCGTGGGGGGGGGGGGCGGGTTCGACTCCCCCCTAACCAATGACTGGACACCAACATGTCCGCCTGACTACAGCGGCATTTATAGTCGACGCTGATGCGTAGCCATGCCAACATGCTGGACTTGCCGGGCTTTCAAAGGTGGAGCAGAGCGAGGTAATAATACTAGTGTAACGTGCACGGATAAGAAGACACGCTGGCCGCTGGCCGCTGGGTCTGACCCTTTATCTAGCGGTTAGCGATGCCTCCTGCGGTGCGGGCGATGCGGGTTCGCGTCCCGGCCGCGGCAGTTCCTGTGGTTGCGTTGTCCCCCTGAATTCGCTACCATATTTAGAAGACACGCTGAGGCCATTAAGTGACCGTTCCCAAGATGTCGGGGTAATTCGCCCACATAGACCCGGTGTCTAGTCTGGGAAGCTCTGTGTCAAAATGTTTTCGACTACATGGTCGGCGTTGAGGAGTCGCAAATTGACAAAAGCGTGAATACGGTCGGTCCTACGACCCGTGGCGCTGATTGACTTCACTCCACGTCACGACGCCAGACCGGAATCAGTCACCTCGGTGGCGTGGGCGGATCCAAAGGCCTGGAACCAGGCAACCGTCTTGCTTGATAGGGGGATACATGCGGTTTTCGCGCCGCTGATTCGCCCATATCGGAGGAAAACCAAAAAAATAATGTATTGTTTCACTTATCTTACTTCCCATTCCTACTTGGTGAAAAGCCCGAAAGTGTGCGGTGAAGCGGAGGGACATCACAGATGATCGTGTCCATAGGTTCACAAAATGGCTGAAAATAGGAGATTTGTGTAATTGAAACAGCCGTCTTTGGAGATTAAGCTTCACTAAACGCGTCAAAAACGGACTCGAAGCGTAAAAAAAACGCACGCGCGCGGGGCACGGGGGCGGGGCGCGCTCACGGAGTCAGTGTGGGTTGATACATGTAATAGAATTGGAAGCGCATCTGTTCCGAGAGACGCCCAAGTGATGGACGCCAAAACCGCTTTCCATGTGGGCTGGCCGTCGGGCCGACTGTGCATGGAAACTGTTCGTTTCCTTGTCAGTGAGCTGATGATTATGATGTTTCTGGAAAGGCCGCCTTAAAACAGGCCCGAGCGAGACACGTCAGATTCTCCCCATTTCAACAGGTGCCACAAGGTCAAAAGAACTGCGTTCAGAAAGCATGAACATCAGATATCCACAAGTCCCGTGGAAACGCAGCTGAAGAGAATCTTGGCACCAAGATTGTATTTGTTGTGTTGACTTATGATGGGTGATTGTTAATCAAACAGCTCCGGAGCAGATCCAACATTAACACAATACCTTGACATTTTGAATTTTGTTGATATTTTCCAATACCAGGCACTTGTCACACAGCGGCATGAAAATACCTTGGCTGAAAAATCGGTTGGTCGAGCATTACTTGAAGTCTTAATTGAAACCAATAAATCATAACACTTAGAGCTAATTACTTGCCTACAGCTCTACTGACTGGCAACACCCACCAAGAGGGGATGTTAACAGGCCTGCCAGACCATTCTTTGTGACAAGGTCCTGATGAAGAAAAGCAGACAAAAACGGAGAATGTCCACACGGTCTCTCCAGTTCATCCTTGGTCCTGCTCACCACCTGAATTCTGCTCATATTTTATTACGATGTTCCCTAATGACCGGACATTTTATACTCTTTTAAAGAAAGATTTAAAAGTTCAACTTTTTTGTAATTTCTTCTAAGATTAAAAAGGAAAAAAAGAAAAACTGTCAACTGATGACGATTCATTGGCTTTGATAATTTACAGCATGTTCTTTACGTTGACTGATTGTTTCTCTGATGCTTCAGTGCAGAGTAAAGATTGACTCTGTAATCTTAGACTGGACGTACTCGGCTGTGTTGTGGTAAAGTCATCACCGGTCCTCAGGTGTGTTTGAAGCAAATTGCCACGAATGCTTCCCTTCACACAGGGTCTGGGCTCGCTAATGACTCAACACTGAATTCGAAGAGAACACCTCTCTAAAGATTACGTTAAACTAACTTTCCCAGCGAGCCTAGACGGTGTGTAGGGAAGTTCCTTCTCATGTCTTTTTCAGGACGTTTTAAGGCCCATGACACCTGTATTCAACTATGAATTTCCAGATGTTTCCGCTCCCGTCCCTCATAATCGCTGTTCATTTTTCATAGCTTTTGTTAAGTTGCCCGGGCACCATCCCTGAATCAAAAGCACTTGAGTCGACAGTTTTAGGAGACATTAGCCGAGATCTTCTTCAGACACTGCATGCACACAGCGAAGAGAAATATCCTGTTTTTAGCTCCTAGTGGGCAACAGATGTGAGGCCTTCGTGGCTGTTAGAGATACCTTCCTGTATGAAGTGAGCCCTAAAAAGCATCAGATCTGTGACACAAAGAGTTAAAAGCTGTTTAAAAGGCCAAAGCTGCTGGTGATAGAACAATACAAGATTACCGAGTCAACCTTAATCTGTGTCCCCTCGACTCAAAGCATCGTGTCAGCCCAGCAACATCTCCGACGGGGTCAGAGCCTGTTTTTCGTTTTAATTTCTTTTCTTTTTGCAAGATACTCTTGCATCACAACATCGATCTGTTGTCATTTCAATCAGATCAGTGAAAAAAAAAAGTCCAGAATAAAATATATTTTGATATTAAGAACGTGTCTTTTTCTTTTGTGTGTGTGGGGGGGGGGCGAGTTAAAGGTGTCACCAACACCTTGAGTAACAATTGTCAACTGCGGTGTCAATGACAGTCATCCACAGGAAATCTGTGATTTTAGCTATTTATTGATCTCAGTAAAACAGAATAACAACGTCTGACTTAAATACACCAGCAAAACATTGCAAGACCTCTCACTGTGGGTCTCGTGTTGGTGCTTTATGTGGCAGTCCGGAGGTCCACTTAAAGTATAGGTAGACTTTTTAAATTTAAGCTTTGCACCCTTTTTTTCCCCCCCGTTGGCACTTGTTTTATTTTTCAGCTTCTCTCCAGAACGTTTATCAGGATTGGTTTTTTTCCCCTAACTGAAACTGACAGATTTGGTGGCTTCATGCAAGCTAAAATAGATGACGGATAAGGCAACATGCTGGTTATACTATATTGCACAGTTACAGGCAGCGACTCCGCAGTGCTAAAGAATGAGAGGATGGAAACATCCTCTCATTCTTCTCACAGGCGCCAAATGAATAGAAAGAGTAGAAATACAAGTGTCAAGTTGTCCTTTTAAAAGGCCAAATGAATAGAAAGAGTAGAAATACAAGTGTCAAGTTGTCCTTTTAAAAAAAAACCGAGTCCGCTTTAAGGTCTGGAGCTGTTATAAAAGCAGCATGTGCTTTTTTCAAACTCACTGTGAGACGAGTTGCATCTTTTATGAAGCCCAGAAGCTGTTGTGGTCTCTCACGTAATAAAACTGGAGAATTGCACACATCATTTAGCCAGATTGCTGCAGATGGGGTGAAAAAAATACAAATTCAAATGGTGAATTTCAAGAATTTAAAACCTCCCCAAAAGCAACACAGAGCTGTAAAGTGGCTTTGGTTCAAGAATGGGAAGCTGTGGACTTGACTTTATCCTGTATGAGTGAGATATATATATATATATATATATATATCAGTGCTAACAGCGTATGAGTCTTGACTTCCACTGTGTTCCTTGGCTAAATGTTGTGCTCATTTGTTGTACAGAAGAGACAGTCAAAAGAAGGGCACCACAGTGAGGGTGGATTTACAGGCAAAATAAATTAACAAGCTCATTTCATTCATAGCTTTCTTGTAATGGTCAAATTTGAATAAGCGATTAAAAACGACCTTACTGGGTGTCCGGGTGGCGTAGTGGTCTATTCCATTGCCTACCAACATGGGGATCACCGGTTCAAATCCCCGTGTTACCTCCGGCTTGGTCGGGTGTCCCTACAGACACAATTGGCTGTGCCTGCCTACGGGTGGGTAGCCAGATGTGGGTGTGTGTCCTGGTCACTGCACTAGCGCCTCCTCTGGTTGGTCAGGGGGCCTGTTCGGTGAGAAGGGGAACTGGGGGGGAACAGCGTGATATCCTTCCACGCGCTACGTCCCCCTGGTGAAACTCCTCACTGTCAGGTGAAAAGAAGCAGTTGGCAACTCCACATGTATCGGAGGAGGTGTGTGGTAGTCTGCAGCCCTCCCCCGATCGGCAGAGGGAGTCGAGCAGCGACTGGGAAGGCTTGGAAGAGTGGGGTAATTGGCCAAGTACAGTTGGGGAGAAAAATAAATAAATAAAATAAACAAATTGATAGATAGACAAATAAATAAACATGACCTTACTGTCATTACCGAGGTACTAGTTGACATTCACTGTACAGGTGAGTTGTGTCGGTGTCTCTCGGACTGGACAAACACATCTGACCTTCGTAACATGTTAAACAGTTTGTCGAACACCTTAAAACAATTACTGGTTTCTGATTTTTAGCTGGTGAAGTGTTATGCTTCAATTTCCCAATCTCCACAGAGGCTTTTGCTGAAGTCCTATACATATGAGCAATGGGCCCCATTCATCAATCGTTCGTACGTACAAATTTGTTCTTACACACCCATGGAATTTTTTAGCCCTCAAGACTGTCTTGACATTCAGTACAAAGCATGATGGTTATTTGTTATTCCTCCCCCATAACTTGTATTATCCATCTCTTGTAACGAGCAATCACCTAGGCTTACAAAGACATCAGTGTTAGCCAATTATTCAGGGGTTACCTAGGTTCTACCCTGGTCTCTGAGGCATTCTTTGGGGCTAAAAACTTCCCTGGGTTTGTAAGAACACATTTGTACGTATGAACGATTGATGAATGAGGCCCAGTGTTTCTTATTCTTACAACAAGTTCTTTGTTTCAAATAGCAGAGGCTGCAGATGTTTCCTAAAGCCGGTCAATGACTGAACGATGTGTTGAAGCTAATGCTGTCTTTTTTTTTAGGTTTGAACGCTTTCCTGGTTTACTGGTGGAGGACTCAGCAGCTCTGGCAACATATCTGCCTTTAGTCGTCAGTCTGCAGAACACTGTCGATCAGAGTCCAGTTCAGTTCAGTTTAGTCTGAGCTGAATACCCGAGCTGACTCTACAAATAAAGACCAGTCCATTCCAATTTAAAGTGCAGAGTATTGATTCAAGTACACTATTGTAAAAGTCAGTAAAATCAAGCAACTAAAAGGTAGACTATACGGCCAAAAGTATGTGGACACCTCTTCCAATGACTGGATTTGGCTGTTTCAGCCACATCCACTGCTCTGGCAGATGCATCAGATCAAGCACACAGCCATAGAGTCTCTCTAGACAAACATTGGCAGTAGAATGGGTCGTACTGAGTGACTCGGTGACTTTCAATGTGTCTCTGTGTGAAAGTAAAATTGGCATGAAGTATTAGGAATTATCATTGTATATTTGTCTCTCTATGCCTGTGTTTCCATTTTGGTCAAATCTGCTTAAAAGGAGACTGCCTGAACACCCCAGAGGGG
Source organism: Lampris incognitus (assembly GCF_029633865.1). Classification (NCBI taxonomy): domain Eukaryota; kingdom Metazoa; phylum Chordata; class Actinopteri; order Lampriformes; family Lampridae; genus Lampris; species Lampris incognitus. The sequence continues at coordinate 105,096,706 of NC_079213.1, forward strand.
AAGGAGTAAGGAATGTCTTTCCCTATACCTTATTTGGCTCTTTGTTGGTATCACCAGGAGCTGTCATGAGATAAATCATAAAGGGAGCTCTCTGAAGGGCTCCGAGTCGGTTTATGTTCTTCTTAACTCACAGTGCCTATGTGCCCCCCCTTAACTGGAGATGACCAGATGTTTAACCAACCTATGGTATAACGCAGAGGAAACGTATATTCATTGGTTGGCCAAAGTTGACCAATGAGTAGATGTTTCTTTGCCTGAGAAAGGTATATATGCAAAATAACTCCTTTGTGCATTTGAGAACACAGGGAGGAGGGCCCATGAGGTGGTCTGCTTGTGTATTCTCCGTATGGTATAATAATTGTCTTTTACCATCTGCCACCAGTGTTTTGGGTAATTATTTCTGAGTCTGAGTCCTGAAAGTTCACAGGTAAATTTCCACGACATTTGTCATAGGATGCCACCGCCCTGCTAGATCTGCCCCGGTCAGCTCTACGTCTGTTACTGTGAAGTGGAAACGTCTTGGAGCAACAACAGCTTAGCTGTGAAGCGGTACACAAGCTCACAGAAGAGGACCGCATAGTGCGTTAAAAAACACTCACTACCGACTTACAAACTGCCTCTGGAAGCAACGTCGGCACAAGAACTGTTCGTCAAGCGCTTCACGAAATGGGTTTCTATAGCTGAACAGCCACACAAACCTAAGATCACCATGTGTAATGGAATTGTGTGGAGCACACCACCATTGGACTCTGGAGCAGCAGAAACATTCCCTGGAGTGATGAATCATGCTTCACTATCTGGCAGTCTGATGGACCAATCTGGATTTGGCGGATGCCAGAAGAAAGTTACCTGCCCGAATGCATAGTGCCAACAATAAAGTTTGGTGGAGTTCTGTCTGGTCTGGGGCTGTTTTTCATTCTGGGCTAGGCCCCTTAGCTCCAGTGAAGGGAAATCTTAATGCTACAGCATACAATGACATTCTAGAGCACTGTGTGCTTCCAACTTTGTGTCAACAGTTTGGGGAAGGCCCTTTCCTGTTTAAGCATGACAATGCCCCCGTGGACAAAGTGTGTTCCATAAAGGCACGGTTTGCTTAGTTTGGTGTGGAAGAACTTGACTTGTCTGCACAGAGCCCTGACCTCAACCCCATCCAACACCTTTGTGATGACTTGGAATGCCACTCTTTCCCCAACATCAGTTCTCACTAATGCTCCTGTGGCTGAATGGGAGCGAATTCCCGCGGCCACGTTCCAAAATCTAGTGAAAAGTGTTCCCAGAAGAGTGCAGGCTGTTATAGCAGCAAAGGGGAGGAACAACTCCATATTAATGTCCATGGTTTTGGGACAAAACGTTCAACAAGCACATATGGATGTGATGTTTGGATGTCCACATTTTTTTTTTTGGCAATGTAGTGTATACTTCACCAAGCCTGCCGTGTATGCTAATACTCGCAACAGTCTCATGTAATATTTCTCACTTCAGAAATTAAAGCTTTTTGAATGTCGAACTTGGATGACAGACTTTTTATAAAAGCTAATTATAATAATGAAAAAAATCATGTCCTGAAGTGTCAAAGGAGGGGTATGGTGAGAAAATAATGTTTCTGTGAAAAGAATGTCAGACTGAAAACAAGTTTTTTTAAGGGATTCGCATCAAAGAAGGAAAATTCATTGTGCTGGAAACCGGGAACTATGGCAATAACTCTTAAGATTCAGGATGTTCCTGAATCTTAATTGAGGTCAAAACGGAAAACGCTGAGGTTAAGTCCAAACCAACACAGTATAGTATTGTCAGACACAGTTCCCTTCAGGTCTGTAATGTATTTTCTAAATGGCTCATTGGGAAATTAACCATGTCAGCAGCTGCAGGCTTTGGTCCTTTCAAGGACCATTCTTAAAATTGCATAAATAATAGAGATGGACTTATAAGACATATGTAAAACTATATAGATAGTGCATACCTAAATAAAAATTTCTTGCTTAATAATTTTATTCATATGACTTAACAGCAAAAGCACAGAGACAAACTTTCTTTCACATCAGAGACCTGGTCTTGTGTCGTGACTATCAGACATTATTGTGTCACATGGTCACATATTATTCTCTTGTTAGGGATGGGTATCGTTAAGATTTTAATAGTCCTACCACTTTTACTGATATCGATCCGGTACTTTAACGGTACTCATCAGTTCCTTTTGTTGTTATTTTTTAAGAGAAAAAACAAAACAAATGAAGAACAGAATTAACATTTTATTTTATCATATCCAGACAGAGTGTTACATTTAATCCTTAATCCATGTTTGTATAATTTAATTAACCCCCTGTGGGCTCTAGGCTGCTGTGTGTGTTTTGCACAGGGTGATGTGATGCAGCAGTGCAGTAGTTAAGAGGAAAGATGCATGCTTGGTACCGCCTGTTTTTCTAACCTCTCGCCTGCAGCCTTTGGCTAGCCCTTGTGGTGAACAAGGAAGCAGCCAAGTGCGTAAGCCTTTTCCCGCCAGTACATAGCCTCTCCTTTGCGAAGACTCCTGCCAGGCGTCCTTGTGGCCACACACGATAACTGGGCACCTTGCAGCCTCAGGCAAACTTGCTAGGGGATCTCAGAGCTGCAGTGGTCCCCACAGGCTGTTCATGGCCAACCACTGCCCCGCTGCCTTGTGGGAAGTCTATTGAGACAAAGGCTAGGGGAGCACACCCCGAGAGAAAAGCAGTGTGTTTGGCGGCACACATTAGCTGGTTCTTCGACAGTCTGGAGTTTCTGGCAGCCTCTTGCAGTCATGATGGATGACTGGTCGTCGTAGGTATAAGCCCTTGCCACCAGGACCAACCTGTCATGGAAAAGGCAGTGCTACTGAGGACTGCGCACCCCTTGTGACACTCTAAACACCGCCTTGCATAGGTCTCCACCTCTGACCATGGTGTACAATATCCGGCCTTATATCCAGTTGAAGTCCGGTGACGTTGGAGTGTCTGGTGATGGGAGTAGGGTAGAATTGGCCTAGGAGCTCTTAGTCAGAGCCCTGCACAGAAGCAGCACGAGGTATATGGTCGCTAGCAGCTGGGATTGAGTGCCAGCTGCTTTCAGCAGACCCCCATGTGACTATGCAGCCATATTTAGGGACCACACTGCTCACCCAAATAGAGGAAGAGCCCAGATAAGGTGGCCTAAAAATTGTCCACTCAACCAACCTCCTCAGTAGGTTACCGCACCTACCAGAATTCCATCCTGCGGTAAAAACAAGAAAACTATCCCATTCAAATTGGCTACATGGAATGTTTGGACTCTCCTTGATAATGATGGTAACAGACCACATCGAAGGACCACGCCGATTGATGAGGAACTGAGATGCTACAACGTGGACATCACTGCTGTCAGTGAAACCAGGTGCCTGGGTGAAGGCTCTCTGAGAGGAGGAGGAGGAGGGTACACCTTTTTCTGGAGAGGCTATCCTCTTGGCAGACAACATCAGCATGGTGTTGGACTGGCATTCAAAACAGCATTCTACCCAGCCTCACTGAAACACCCACTGGACTAAGTGAGAGGCTAATGACCCTCCGTATCCCCTTAGCAAAAGCACGCTATGCCACTCTGTTAAGTGCATATGTGTTAACATGTATTCTCACCATATTATGTTCAATACGGTAAATGTTCACAGCATGGCTTTTGTGGATACTGGGGACGCATGCGCGGTGGACCGGTCGGTCTTGGAGGGGAAACGTTTTTACTTGTTGTGAGTGCAGCTGGCTGGCGTGATGGCCGGTGCGTAGAGAGAAATAAAGTTTCTCAAAAGATAATAAAGGTCGTGTTTATTCTAGTTTAACATTGGTAGCAGAGGACGGTTTGAAGATGGCTGCAAGTTATAAAATTCCGCCGAAATTTGACGAGGCTAGGCCGTATGAATGTTGGAAGAATGAAGTCAACATATGGATGCGACTTAGAGAACTTGACAAGAAGAAGCGGGAAGAAGAAGCGGGAAGAAGAAGCAGGAAGAAGAAGCAGGCTCTCTCTCGCGGTTGCTTTGGGACTTGGCGGGCGAGCGAGAGAAACGGCATTGGAAATACCTGTGGAAGATTTGGACAAGAACGATGGTATGACAACTTTATTGGCGAAATTGGATGGAGTGTTTCTTGGAGAGGAAAAAGACCGCGCATACGAGGCGTACTCTCGTTCTGACAGTATTACAAAAGACAGTGCCTTGTCCATGGCGGACTATGTCATTGAGCTTGAGCAGCGATATAACCGGATGAAGAGATATAACATGTCGCTGCCCGATGCTGTGTTAGCTTTTAAGCTACTAGACCAGGGCTCTACACTAACTTTTTGCATTGGCTGCACTGGTGCGCCTAACCTTTTTTTTTAGGTGCACCAGCACAAAATTTAGGTGCACCCACATTTTTCATTGCGTCGCCTTTAACACCAAAAGGTCTCCTTTTTATCGCTCTTCTGTCATATAATGTGAATGATTTTTTTTTAAAACAATAAGGTGTAGAAAAAGCTTGTCTTTATTTTAAACACAATATATAAAGAATATATATATATATATATATATACACTCACTGGCCACTTTATTAGGTACACCTTGCTAGTACTGGGTTGGACCCCCTTTTGCTTTCAGAACTGCCTTAATCCTTCGTGGCATAGATTCAACAAGGTACTGGAAACATTCCTCAGAGAGTTTGGTCCATATTGACATGATAGCATCACGCAGTTGCTGCAGATTTGTCGGCTGCACATCCATGATGCGAGTCTCCCGGTCCACCACATCCCAAAGGTGCTCTATTGGATTGAGATCTGGTGACTGTGGAGGCCATTTGAGTACAGTGAACTCATTGTCATGTTCAAGAAACCAGTCTGAGATGATTCGAGCTTTATGACATGGCGCGTTATCCTGCTGGAAGTAGCCATCAGAAGATGGGAACACTGTGGTCATAAAGGGATGGACATGGTCAGCAACAATACTCAGGTAGGCTGTGGCGTTGACACGATGCTCAATTGGTACTAAGGGGCCCAAAGTGTGCCAAGAAAATATCCCCCACACCATTACACCACCACCACCAGCCTGAACCGTTGATACAAGGCAGGATGGATCCATGCTTTCATGTTGTTGACGCCAAATTCTGACCCTACCATCCGAATGTCACAGCAGAAATCGAGACTCATCAGACCAGGCAACGTCTTTCCAATCTTCTATTGTCCAATTTTGGTGAGCCTGTGCGAATTGTAGCCTCCGTTTCCTGTTCTTAGCTGACAGGAGTGGCACCCGGTGTGGTCTTCTGCTGCTGTAGCCCATCTGCCTCAAGGTTCGATGTGTTGTGCGTTCAGAGATGCTCTTCTGCATACCTCGGTTGTAATGAGTGGTTATTTGAGTTACTGTTGCCTTTCTATCAGCTCGAACCAGTCTGGCCATTCTCCTCTGACCTCTGGCATCAACAAGGCATTTTCGCCCACAGAACTGCCGCTCACTGGATATTTTCTCTTTTTCGGACCATTCTCTGTAAACCCTAGAGATGGTTGTGCGTGAAAATCCCAGTAGATCAGCCGTTTCTGAAATACTCAGACCAGCCCGTCTGGCACCAACACCATGCCACGTTCAAAGTCCCTAAATCACCTTTCTTCCCCATTCTGATGCTCGGTTTGAACTGCAGCAGATCGTCTTGACCATGCCTACTTGCCTAAATGCATTGAGTTGCTGCCATGTGATTGGCTGATTAGAAATTTGCGTTAACGAGCAGTTGGACAGGTGTGCCTAATAAAGTGGCCGGTGAGTGTATATATATATATATATATGAAGAATATATAAAGAAAAATAAAGTGTTTAAAGTGCTACACTGAGCTTAAACTGAACATTTAAAACATTTCTAAATAAAAGTGTTGGTGCTTTTAATGAAAAAACTTTCAATGGCTCCACCTCTCTTCATTTTCACTCGTTTTGTCGCGTAGACCAGCGTTTCTCCAACCTCTCCTGGAGGAGCACTTGTCCTGCATGGTTTAGATCTCTCCCTGCTCCAACACAGCTGATTTAAATGATCAGTGTTGTTATGAGGCAGCTTCGGGAGCTCATAACGAGTTGATCCTGTGAATGAGCTGTGTTGGAACAGGGAGAGATCTAAACCATGCAGGACAAGTGCTCCTCCTGGAGGAGAGCTTTGAGAAATGCTGGCGTAGACCTATAGGCTATTATTCTCCCGTTCAAGTTCTCTGGCCTGCTCAGCCTGCTCAGGTCGCTCGCATTTTTTGAACTGACACTACTTAGAGCAGTGAAAAGGACCACAGCCAATCAGAGGCAAGGACCCGCCCGAGCTCTGTCTCTTATTGGTTTAGACCACGATACCGTCAGGAGAACGCAGAGAGATGCTGCGCTTGCGAAAGAGATTTCAGTGTTCACCCGAGCAGCATCGGCTGCACCAGCGCCACCTATACTTTTTTTCAGTCGCACTCTTAAAAATGTTGGTCGCACTCTCGAGCCCTGTACTAGACACAGCCTGCCTTGATGAAAGGAACAGACACTTAGCACTGACTGCGTGTGCGGATTTGACGTTTTCTTCGATGAACTCGGCACTGAGGCGGATATTCGGAGGCGAGCTGGCAAGCGCCACACGTGGAATTCAAGTGAATCAAGATGAAGCTTTTCTCACAGAACAGATGCCGCGGAAGGGGTTACGTTAATAAACCAAATGTGACGTCGCAGGGTGGACAACGTAAGCAACCATTACCTGGGACTAATCCTCCTAATAAGTTTGGTAAAAGGTCTAGATGCGCCATTTGTCAGAGCACTTTTCATCGGGCTAAAAATTGCCCACACAGAGAGAGTGAACAAGTGAAAGTCACTGAAGATGTAGAAGAATGTAACATGACACTGCAATCAAAATCTACTATGTCAGATTCAGAGATCTTGTTGACTGAATCTTTAGGATCAGCTATTATTGATACTGCTTGTACTCGCACTGTATGTGGCGAGACAGCTGTGTTAATGATCTTAGCGAAGTCCAGGTAAACCAGTAGATGAAAACAGAAGTGCCCAGTTCTAGGCCGTTTAGATTTGGAGATGGAAATGTAGTATACTCCACCAGAAGAGTTAAGGTACCTGCAACAATTGGGCAGACTAAGTGCCAAGTTGAGACAGAAGTAGTCAAAGCTGACATACCACTATTACTGAGTAAGACATCCTTGAAAAAGGCAGGCACTGTTTTGGATATGGAAAATGACAGAGTTGTGATGTTCAAGCAACAAGTGCCTCTTGAGTTAACAAGTTCTGGACATTACTATGTAGACATCAGAGGTAAAGAAAATATGTCCCCCAGTGTAAAGGACCAGGTCCTTACAGTCACAGAGACCAGGGCCAGTGAAAAGGATGAGGTCCTTAGAGTCACAGAGAACATGTCCCCAGATGAGAAACACAAAGTTCTCTTGAAGCTGCATAAGCAGTTTGGTCACGCTTCTGCGGAGAGACTACTAAGGCTTCTTCACAGCTCAGGAAATAGAGATAAAGAATGTGGGGCTGTGTTAGAACAAATAGTACAGGACTGTGACATTTGTCAACGTTACAGTAACACAAAGCCAAAGCCCACTGTGGGTTTACCATTAGCTTCAGAGTATAATGAAATTGTCGCGGTGGACTTGCATGAGCTTGAACCTGGTGTATGGTATCTCCACATCATCGACCATTTCACCCGCTTCTGCGCCGGAAACATCGTAAAAACAAAGAGGTCGTCTGAAATAGTCAACTCCATCATCCACACTTGGATAAGTGTTCATGGTCCCCCTCAGAGACTGTACAGTGACAATGGTGGGGAATTCAATAACGACGAGATGAGAGACATGGCAGAAAACTTTAACATAGAGATAAAAACGATGGCGGGATAAAGCCCCTGGAGCAACGGGCTGTTGGAAAGACACAATCAAACGCTCACTGAGATCCTCCTGAAGGTGAAACGAGAGAATGGATGTGACTGGGAAACTGCTTTAGACTGGGCCCTTATGGCTAAAAACAGTATGGTTAGTGTGCATGGCTACAGTCCACACCAACTAATGTTCGGTAAGAATCCTAACCTCCCCTCTGTTTTGGTTGACAAACCACCTGCTCTAGAGGGTACCACGATGAGTATGAGGGTAGGGGCACACATAGCAGCGCTACATGCATCTAGAAAAGCTTTTACAGAATCTGAATGCTCAGAGAGGATAAGGAGAGCCTTGCGTAAACAAACCAGATCCACAGATGACAGATATGTGACAGGAGACAAAATATATTACAAACGAGCCGACAGCACAGAGTGGAAGGGGCCAGGGGTAGTTATTGGCCAGGATGGAGCTGTTGTGTTTGTGAGACATGGTGGCATTCTGGTAAGAGTCCATCACTCTAGGCTTCGTAAAGTGAACACACAAGACAAAAATGATCAAACTATAGAAAATGATGCAACTAGGGAGACAGAAAATGAGAGAGGCACTGTAAGCTATACAGAGACTAGTTCAGATGATGCACAGAGTACAGACAATGAACAGGATAATACACAGGATACAGACAATGAACCGGATAATACCAGAGATAGTGAAACTAATAGTATAGATGCACGTCCTCTTGCCATCACAGAGAGACAAAGTATAAAGTTTGGAGCAGGGCAGACTGTTACATTTATGGATAAAGATGACGGTAGTCTCCAAAATGCCAGAGTTTTAGGTAGAGCTGGCAAAGCAACAGGGAAATGGATACATTGGTACAACCTACAATACATTGAACCTGATGGTAGTAATGGACAAAAGAAGGCAGTTGATATGTCACAAGTTGACAATCTTAATGTTGATGTTGCCAAAGATGCTGATGTGCTCATTACTAAAGATGTCTCGTTTGATGTCGCTAAACAACAAGAGATTGAAAGTTGGCGTAAAAACAATGTTTTTGAGGAAGTTGTTGATGAAGGTCAAAAGTGTGTTTCCACAAGATGGGTGTGTAATTTAAAAGAAACGTCTGGTGGTATAGTGCCTAAAGCACGCCTTGTAGCAAGAGGCTTTGAAGAACTTAATACTGATGAGTTGCAGAAAGATTCTCCAACATGTGCTTCAGAATCACTCAGACTACTGTTAGCAGTCACCTGTCAAAACAAATGGCAAGTCCATTTGATGGACATCAAATCTGCTTTCTTACAGGGCATGGAGCTTTCTAGGGATATTTATATACGCCCCCCACCTGAGGCAGGAAGTGTCAATGTAATGTGGAAACTAAAGAAATGTGTATATGGTCTTGCTGATGCCTCATTGTACTGGTATAACAAAGTAGAAGAAATAATGATATGCACAGGAGGGAAAATGTCACAAGTAGATCCAGCAGTATTTTATTGGTTAGATACAGAGTTAAGGGTAACTGGGCTACTTGCTTGCCACGTTGATGATTTTTTTTGGGCAGGCTCAGAACATTTCTCAGCAGAAGTGATTCCCCAACTCAAGGCAGCATTCCTTGTTGGGCGTGAGGAGAATGACAACTTAAACTATGTTGGCATGGAGTTTGTTACTGTTAATGGTGTAGTAGAAGTGCATCAGTGCGGTTACATTGAAAACCTTCAGCCTATTCCTTTATAAGCAGCTCGTGCTATCCAGAGGGATGCCACTCTTAGCGAAACTGAAAAAGAACAACTTAGGTCAAAAATAGGACAGATCCTATGGGTTGCCAAGCAGACTCGACCCGATGTTATGTTTGATGCTTGTAGTTTGGCATCGAGTACTAAACATGCCACAGTGCAGTCTATTCATGAGGTGAATAAAGTTATTCGTAAGCTCAAATCAGAAAAGGTGACTCTTCCAAGACTTGGGAAACAATGATGCTTTAAAGTTGGTTGTCTTCAGTGACGCATCTCTTGGAAATCTACCAGATGGTGGCACACGGGGGTACTCTTATTGTCCTCATGGGAGAGAAAGGGAAGTTTTCACCTCTTTCTTGGCAGTCTAAAAGAATTAGACGTGTAGTGCGGAGTACTCTTGCAGGAGAAACCCTTGCTATGTCAGATGGAATAGACACTGCAGTTTTTCTAGCAACTCTCTTTTCGGAGCTCACTACTGGGAACGCTGGACTGAATGCTCCCTCACTGGTGTGTGTGACTTACAATCATTCTCTGTATGATGCTCTGAAGTCAACGAAACAAGTGACAGAGAAGAGACTCCGTCTGGAAATAAGCAGCATAAAGGAGCTCATACACAGCAAGAAAATCGGAAGGGTTCTCTGGTCAGACACTAAAACTCAACTTGCTGACTGTTTAACTAAGAAAGGAGCATCTGCCCTTGTGCTTTTGAAAGCTCTTAGTGAAGGACTATGGGACATTTCCTAAAAGGTGTTTTCATGGTTTGCTCTTAACACAGCCTTTATGGATGGCAATTTTTTATTTTTGTTTGACTACATGTTTGGGAATGTAACTGTTGATGTTCACTATATCCCTGCTTTGTAACAACAGACTTCACTGTGTTTTTTTTTTCTTTTAAAAAGTATAGCGAGATTGTTAACATGTATTCTCACTATATTATGTTCAATACGGTAAATGTTCACAGCATGGCTTTTGTGGATACTGGGGACGCATGCGCGGTGGACCGGTCGGTCTTGGAGGGAAACGTTTTTACTTGTTGTGAGTGCAGCTGGCTGGCGTGATGGCCGGTGCGTAGAGAGAAATAAAGTTTCTCAAAAGATAATAAACGTCATGTTTATTCTAGTTTAACAATATGCGCCAACACTACCATCTGATAATGGTGTGAAAGACAGCTTCTACCAGCAACTAGATGAGGCCCTTCATCATATCCCAAAAAAAGACAAGATCCTTCTTCTGGGAGACTTTAATGGTAGGGTAGGAAAGAACAATGGTATATGGAGTGGAGTACTGAGTAGGCATGGGGTTGGTCAGGTTAATGCGAATGGTCTGAGGCTGCTAACACTCTGTGCAGAGCATGACCTCACCATTACGAACACACAGAAGACCAAATACAAAACATTCTGTATGCACCCACGGTCTAAACACTGGCACCTGATTGATTATATCATAACAAGATGTACTGACACTAGTGATGTCTTGCTGACCCAGGCCATGAGAGGTGCAGAATGTTGGACGGATCACTGCCTGATCATGACCAAGCTCCACATCAAAGCACACCCCCCATAGTGTCTCAATAAACTCATAAAAAAGCAACTGAACTATGCTAAATTGAAGTCAGCCCCAGCACAGAATGAGTTCTGTCGCTCCGTAGGCATGATGGCCCTAGAGTTTGAGGACTTTCTGAGTTCTGACACAATTCCATGGATCAGAAATGGACCTCCCTAACCTCATTGCTACATCAAGCTGCAATCAACTCTATAGGCTACAGAGCCAAAAAACATCAGGACTGGTTTAACAAGAACTCTGACACCATCACATCCTTGCTAGAAACCATGCGAAGGGCACACAGGGCTACATCTGTCATCTTTCAGCAGCAGTGGCAAACAGCATGTAAGGAGGTACAAATAACCTTGCGCACTTTGCAAAATACATGGTGGATGAACAAAGCTCACGAGATTCAATAATATGCTGACAGAAATGATATTCACAACTTATACAATTCTATAGACTATATATAGGGCCCTAAGAATGTTCTATCACACCCTTAAAATCAGCGGACGGACTGACAACCCGGAAAGTTCAAAAGTGGATCCTGGCAAGGTGAGCTGAACATTTTGAAGCCCTACTTAGCCAGCACTTACCAACCGACCAATCCATCCTGAAGAGCTGCCAATTCGTCCACCCAACCCATTGCAGAACTTGACCACTCACCAATTTTTCAAGAAGTACTTACAGCCATCAACTCCCTAAAGAACAATAAGTCCCCTGGCAGTGATGGTATCTCAGCAGAACTTCTAAAACAAGGAGGATACTTGTGCACCAGAATGATATATCAGTACATCCTGCAGGTCTGGGACCAGGAGAGTGTCCCTCAACAATGGAGGGATGCTAAAATTGTCACCCTGTACCAAAACAGGGATGACAAGTCCATCTGCGGACACAGTCGTGGCATATCCCTACCAGCTGTTGCAGGCAAGATCCTAGCAAAGGTCATGCTATGCAGGATGGTGATGCACTTGACAGAATATCCGCTGCCAGGGTCACAGTGCGGTTTCAGGAAGAACAGGAGTACTGTTGATATGATTTTCACAGTAAAACAGCTACAAGAAAAGTGCCACGAACAACATCAGGACCTTTTCATGGCTTTTGTTGACCTCTCCAAAGCTTTTGACACTGTGAATCGGGAGCTACTTTGGAAAATCCTGAGCAAGTTTGGCTGTCTAAGCAAATTTGTGAACATTCTATCACAGTTCTATGATGGGATGGTGGCATGGGTGGCCATAGGAGGATAGGAATCAGTGCCCTTTAATGTATGCACTGGAGTGAGACAGGTGTGTGCTTGCACCAGTACTCTTCAACGTTTACTTCCTATGTGTCACAAAATTTTTTATAAAGATCTGGAGGACAGTAGCGGGATCACAATAGACTTTAGGCTAGAAAGAAGCCTCTTCAACATCCGAAGGTTTCAGGCAACCACCAAGTTGTCTGCAGTGCAGGTCCTTGAGCTGCAGTATGCTGTTGACTGCACTCTTATAGCTCACACACCAGAAGACCTGCAAACCATCCTTGCCGCAGTTGTGAATGCCTACAGCAGGCTGGGTCTATCAGTCAACAACACCAGGACTGAGGTGTTATGCCAATGGAGGTCCAGCCCCCCACCCACTATAGAACACCAACCACTCTCAGTTGCTCCATTTTTCAAATACCTGGGCAGCATCCTTTCTGAGGGCTGCAACACAGATCACGAAACTCATAAGACTCAAACAAGCCTCTGTAGCCTTCGGCAAACTCCAGAGTAAGGTCTTCCAAAACAAACAACTCCACACCAAAATTGCCATTCACAAAACTGTCTGCATCACAACTCTCCTATACAGCTGTGAAGCCTGGGTCACATACAGCCACCACCTAAGGTTGCTGGAGCGGTTCCATGTAAGGTGTCTGCAGTGAATCATGGGGATCACGTGGCGTGACCGTCTCCCTCATGCTGAGATTCTTGCTAGAACAAACTCAAGAGCATAAAAGCCACAGTCACTGAACACCAACTGCGCTGGCTTGGGTATGTCATCAGGGTGCCTCAAGAACGCCTGGCACGTCAAGTCCAGTATGGACAGCTTCATCTGCGCTGCAGGTCCGCAGGTGGTCAGAAGAAGTGATGCAAAGACCAGCTAAAAAAATCACTGAAGAAGTATTCAATCGACCCCTTGAGACTGTTGATGGCAAGCTGCCATCAACTGTTCCAACTGGCAGGAGATCTGCCACAGAGGTATAGAACAGCTGGAAATGGAGAGGAATGTGGGAAAAAAACAGAAAAGACTAAGGAGACACACAACGATGCCTGCCCCAACTAACTCAGACTTCATATGCCCAACGTGCAATAAAACTTGAGGATCAAGAATTGGAGTCTACAGTCATCAAATAACACCGTTAATGAGGAGGGATGTCATCATCGGACTCGATGGACTACCAGCAAGCAAACATAACACACCCGAGGTGGATGGGGCAATGAGAGATGAACTCCGAGCTAGGCAGTCGAAAACTGTGCATTGCTCCGCTTGTATTTGATGCACTTTTGCTAGATGTTTCGAAAGATTGCTTGTGTTTCCGCCCCTGCATACAAAAGACTTGTTGCACTTGTGGCAAAGAGCATTGTCAACATCGACTCTAGTGAAGTATAACCAGACTTTTGAGCATTTAGTTCTCTCTCCGCCATTGTTACTAAGAGCAGGCTCTGTGTATGTGTGTGTGCACGCACACACGCATCAGAGAGAGGCAGAGAGCTGGCCCTGCCCTTCGGCTCACACAAACAACAGGTTCCGAGAAAGAGAGAAATCTCTTCTGGATTTGGAATAGCAAAAATGCCTCATAGACAAATGTCTTAATCATATTACAAATTAGAAATTAGTTGGTGAGATAAAAAGTGCAAAATAACGTTGTTGTAGCCTAAAGACATAGGAAATGTATTTTACTTTCTCCAACACCGATAGCAGAACCATTAATGTCGGAGTTTATCAATGCTACGGTCTTTAATAATTTAGCACCGGCACCTGTTTAATACCGGATTTCGGTACCCATCCCTATCTCATGCTTTTGTTTGTGTATTCTTTTCTTCATTAGTAATCATAAACAAAAAGCAGACTCCCATTGTGGTCCACATAACTCCTCCTTGTTCAGATTGTATTACACATTATCCCTAGCAAGTCTGTTATTGTGCAATTAGAGCTGTTTTCATTTAAGGATATTTCAATGGTTTCATGTCGCTTGTTTTATAACGTAACTTGTTTCAGGAAAGTGGTGTTATTCAAAATATCCTCAAGGCCGATAAGTCCGAGGGCAAAATTGAAAGCACTTGCTAAGCGTATGGGTTTAAGTATTGTAGAATAGTAGCAAGGCTTTATCTCTATCTCCCTGCATGTGTCCTTAGCAGAGACGAGTGGTTGGTTGGAGGCAGACTGTGGTTGGAGGTTGGCAGGTTGCGAGCAGCTTCCATCAGGGTCTGAAGGACATCATAGGCCACGGCAAACAGGAAGTAGACAGGAAGGAGCCAAGTGAGACTCGAGACACGCTCGCCCACTGGCAGAGGTATTGAGAGGTGTCTGGATGAAGAGAGAGAGAGAAAGAGGTCAAGGTAATCTTTATTATCCCTGAGGGGTATTTTGTTGCATATTGCACAGCCAGCAGTAAACACAATCAACATCAATGATCAACACACAAACAATCCGCACAAAGAAACAGAGTTACTTGATGCTACTCAAAAGGCCAGCAGCAACAGGGACAAATGAATTCTTAAATCTACTGGTCCTGCATCTTGGCAGATTATATCTCCAACCAGATGGAAGCAACCTGAACTCACTGAACAAGGGGTGACTCGGGTAAGCAAGAATTGACTGAGTCTTCTTCGTGGCTCTGACTTTGGTCACATGGGAGAGGTCATTTAGATTTATGCCTGCAATTTTCCTGCACATCTCGACAATTCCTTCTAACCTGTTCCTGTTTTTCAAGGTAAGTGACCAAAACCAGCAAATAAAAGAGAAGGTCAGAACAGACTCCATAAAACAAGAGTAAAACTTTTTCAACATTAAAACTTCTGAGCTTCCAATAAAAATACATGCGCCGATGGGCCTTCACATAAACAATGTCAGCATTTGGTTCAAATGATAACTTATTGTCAATTACTGTCCCCAGATACTTATAATACTGTTGGACAACTTCAACAGCCTGGCTATAAATAACAGCAGGAAGAATAGGAGGAGGCTTCTTCCTAAAGTCAATAATCATTTCCTTTGTTTTGGACACATTTATGTCCAAGGAGGAGCGTTCACACCAGTCACTAAAATCATCCACCACTGGACTGTGCTCAGTTCCATCCGTTCCTGGGGGGAACCGATAGAAGGTAAAAGGACATCAGATAAAACGCAATTGACTTTCACCTTTTGAGACCTGTCAGTAAAAAGTTAACCAGCCAACAATAATAATCCAGGGTCAATGTTGTGGATGCTGGTAAATCCATCCACTGAAATGTGAGGTTGTATGCAGTTAAATTCTGAGAAGTCAATAAAAAGCAATTGTACAAAGTTCTTTGGACCATCCATCCAGGAGATCCAGGAACAGGTTGAGTAGGGTGCCTATGGCATCCTCAACGTCACCCCCTGCCTGCCCTGTAAGAAAATTGGCTCCAATTTTGGCTCCAATTTTGTCTGAGTTGCACCCAAAATCACTTTTTTTATAATCTTCTTGAAGGTTTTCCTGACAAGCGAGGTAAGTGCCACAGGCCTATAGTCATTGAGTGATTTTGGTGCTTTAATCTTGGGCACAGGTACAATCACTGAATCCTTCCAGAGACAAGGAACCCTATGGAGTTGAACTGACTTCATAAAGATGAAGGAACATGTCAGACAATGGCTGCACATTTCTTAAGAAGTCAACTGCTGATATTTGGACCGGGACTTTTTCCTCTCCTTCCCTCCCCTGAAGAGTTTAAAAACCTTGTCCCTATCATTCTGCTCTGAGAAAGCATTTCTATACACAGACAGTTCATTGCAAAAATCGTGCATTAAAATGATTATAAAAATGTTCAGGTCATTAGCAAGTTCAGAGTCAGTCTTGCCAGCAAGGGAAATGGGACATTTCGCAGAGTGCATGCCCATTATAGACTTCACGCCTCCCCATGCTGGGTGTGAATTACCAGGGCTCAGCAGGGATTCTACTTTGTCCTTATATTTAAGTTTAGCAAGTTTAAATTCCATCTTAACTTGCTTCGGCAACTCCCTGCAACGAGTATCATCCCCCTGGTTAAAACCAGTATTCCTCTTAATAATTGTGTTTCTAACAGATTTGGACACTGATGGTTTGTTATTAGGAAAAATGGAAATTGATTTCCTGGGGATTACTAAGTCTTCACAAACATTTATATAAGCAGAGAGTCTCAGTAAGCTCGTCGAAATCGGAGCAAACCTCTTTATATATATATATATTTTTTTTTTTAAAAATCCCCAGTCTGTGCAACCTGGAGACGCTGAATAGACTGCTTTGACCAGACCGAGGGAGAAATGTGTTACATCAGAAATGGAATCAGTTCTATTTCTGACCCAAGTTTCCATATTGGGGTGAGTCTGACTTGGTGCATTGTTCAATGTGACCTTAAACATAAATCAAAATTTAAGAATATGAGTACTAAGTCAAAAGTAATGTGAAAGTTAAATTCTGTGTAATCTATTTATCTATCTATAAATATTGTAATGTCAGATCTCTGAGCATGCAAAGATTTAAAGCAAATTGAGCTTTTTAAAAATTTCAAAGAATACTATCGGTATATTGGATCTATATGACCAATTTACAATTGCAAGGAAATATTTAACAGTGGCTCTGCTTAGACAGTACTGTAGAGTATAATGAGAGTACTAGACAATACTCGTCTTGATACATTATTCAAATTGAGAATACTGCATGGCGTAAGATGTTGCAATCCTTTTTGCAACTAGTAAGCGGTTTGGATAATGGATAGATAATATGTATTCATACCTTACATGCACAAGGGACATGAGAAAAAGGAGTCCATGTATTGAAATCACTGTTATTTACTGTAACTTGATGATATAGGAAAAAAATGCACTGTAATCTGGGGGGTGGGTCAGTCTGTGAAACACTGGTGGTGCAAAACCATGCCAATTTACAGTAATGTGAGATTTCAAATTAGTCCATCCACTGTCTGTTACTTCAGTAAGAGCATCTTGCCAGGGTGTGAGTGTGTGTGTGTGTGACTGAATCAGAGGGCGAACCCTGACACATAATCGCCATGTATGTATTATGTGTCATATGTTCCATGTGTGGAGCTCTAGGTCCACGACACAAATAGGTCTGACACAGATGCATGTCTTTTGGACTATGTTTGACTTTTATTAAAATACAAACTAAACTAAATTGAAAAATCACGGGAGAACGAGAGACACTCACTGGAAAGCGTTCGCTCGAGAGTTTCTCAGCATGAGGAAGATGAACAGCCCGACTTCTGTGTTGAGCGAGAAAGAAACCACTCTATCCAAAATCACAATAAAACCCTGAGAAAGAAGAAGATTATTGTAAATAGCGGACAAGGAATTTGTGGCATCGCTGTTTCAGTGAAACAGTCTTAAATGTACCCGCAGGACTTATATAATACTTGACATAACACACAGGTAATATCTTTTGGAGTGTTGCCCTTTCCCTGTAACTAAAATTCACCACATTAGACTGAAACATGCATACTGCCATTAGTCTGAAACCTTCTGGTACAAAAAGACCTATCCTCTACCTGTTTTTGGATATTTACTGGTTAGACTGATGGACTCGATTGGAGTTGAAGAAAAAAATGCAAATATCAAGAGAGCTAGATTTCATTAAGCCTTTTTCATCTCACGATTCTGTAAGTCACTGAGCTGAAAATGAAGTGTGATGTTGTGAGAAAGACATCTTGTGAACGTGGTTTGTCTGCAGTGGTGCTGATATATGTAAATATATGGCAGGTGCCATTAGCTTGTTCCAAGTAAACAAGCCGAGGGGGACAATACTACTTTAAAGAGAATATCAGAGGAGGTTTTATTAGAAATAATCACCACTGGATGAAATCTTGTGTAATATTTTGGTTTGGTTTCTTTATCCTTGGTGTTTCTATTCATCTTTTCTTTTTCATTCCCAACTTCATGTTCATAAAAACGGCTCAATAGAAATGGCTTATGAGGCTCTTGGCAAGATCAAGCTTTTGTGTGTGTGTGTGTGTGAGAGAGAGAGAGAGAGAGAGAGAGAGAGAGAGAGAGGAGAGAGAGAGAGAGAGAGAGAGAGAGAGAGAGAGAGAGAGAGAGAGAGAGAGAGAGAGAGAGAGAGAGAGAGAGAGAGAGAGAGAGAGAGAGAGAGAGAGAGAGAGAGAGAGAGAGAGAGAGAGAGAGAGAGAGAGAGAGAGAGCTTTTTACCTTCGGATCACAAGCCGCCACAATAAAGATGATGCCAAACGCAAACAATGACATCACTCCATTGACAATACTGAGAGAGAGAGAGACAGAGAGGAAGAGAGACAGCTTTGTATGAGGCCTGAGACGTCCAACCACTTCATTGTTAAATTATCTTTTGGCTTCAGGAGGTTTCACTGTACAAATGAACAAATGGAACAGAGTACAGAATACATCTATCTTCCTATACTCTATATGACTTCCTATACTCTGACTTCCTATACTCTATATGACTTCCTATACTCTGACTTCCTATACTCTGACTTCCTATACTCTATGACTTCCTATACACTATATTACTTCCTATACTCTGACTTCCTATACTCTATATGACTTCCTATACACTATATGACTTCCTATACTCTATATGACTTCCTATACTCTGACTTCCTATACTCTATATGACTTCCTATACTCTATATGACTTCCTATACTCTATATGACTTTAGAAAAATGCATGCAGGCTGTAACAGATGAAATGTGACGTAGCAACAGACGTGTTCTCAGTCAGTCAGTTTTATTGCCCAGGTATGCTTACATACAAGGAGTCTGACTTTGTATGTTGCTCTCTGTTACACATATATTAACATAAACAAAAGTAAATACTATGGGCATCTGGGTGGCGTGGCAGTCTATTCCGTTGCCTACCAACTCAGGGATCGCCGGTTCGAATCCCCATACAGACACAATTGTCCGTGTCTGTGGGTAGGAAGCCGGATGTGGGTATGTGTCCTGGTCGCTGCACTAGCGCCTCCCCTGGTCAGTAAGTCGGGTGGGTGGGAGGAATAGCGTGATCCTCCCACACGCTACGTACCCCTGGGGAAACTCCTCACTGTCAGGTGAAAAGAAGCGGCTGGTGACTCCACATGTATTGGAGGAGGCATGTGGTAGTCTGCAGCCCTCCTCGGATTGGCAGAGGGGGTGGAGCAGCGACCGGGATGGCTCGAAGAGTGGGGTAACTGGCAAAGTACAATTGGGGAGGAAAAAAAATTAATAAATTTTTTTTTTTAAAGTAAATACTAGATGACTATGAGAGATAAAATACAACAAACAAGATGATCAAAAATAAAGATATGGTAACAAATAAGGATGTGGAATGAGTACAAGTATAAGCAGTACTGAAGCTGTATTATAATAGAGGTGTGATATATGGTATGGACTGGATTTATATTGCACTTTTTTTTACCAAAAATGCTTTACAATTAATCCTTCACATTTTACCCCCCCCACCACACACACACACACACACACACACACACACACATCAATGGCGATGTTAACCATGGAAGGTAACAACCAGCTCACTGAGAGCAGTTAGGGATTAAGTGTCTTGCTCAGGGACACCTTGACATTTTTTGACCAGAAGGAGCCGAGGATCGAACCAGCAACCCTCCAAGTTTCGGACAACCTGCTCTGCCTCCTGAGCCACAGCAGTCCCATGTATGTAGATAGCACAATGAGTCCAGCTGCTGTGAGACTTAAAGTTATACTGCACAGAAATCTCATATTGCTGAGATCCTGGAAAGTAAAAGTACAGATCCTGCTGCATGTCACTGCACGTGTAAGCGATCACACTGAAGGGTGTAGAACAGCAGATGGGGTTAAAGTCAATATGCCATAGTAGCAACAGCAGACAGGAAACAGTGGTAAACAATAAGAAAGTAATCAATAATACTCTCGTCAATCATTTGTATAACCTAGATGCATATGGGCCCGTACGTTAAAGGCCATACATGTCTGACATGCTCTGTGTTGCATTTGCATCAGGTCTAAGAATTTCCTGGAGCCGTGGGGCGTTGACAGATGTTGAAATGTGTGGTTCTGACTGATTACCTCCTCCCGGTGCAGATGTGGAGCGAGTATGGCAGCTGTCTCTTCCAGACATCAGACAGCTGCTCCAGCCTGCCGGCCCACAAAGAGCTCACCAGGCCATCAACTGGAAAAGACGCAACAAGTCAGTCATTCAGTCAGTCACCCAATAAATCAGTTGTCACTCCATCATCAGATATTTCAAAATGTGCAAATCCCTTGTCGCGGGAAATACCCGACTTGTTCTGCCTTCTAAGTTCAGAGGTGGCTCTATCGAAGAGTTCTCAAGTAAAGACAGACATCAAGTCGGACGACTATTACTTTCACTACTTTTACAATGCTTACTATTACTGCTAAATCACTTAAACCACTTCTTAAAACTCACTTGCTTTTATCAATTCCTTCTTTTGTTGTCTTATTCTGCTTTATTGCTTTTGTCTTTTACTTTGTTTGTACTGTACAGTTCATGTTGTACCATGTTTCTGCTGTTCTACTTTTGCACTTGTGAAGCATTTTTAACCATCATTTTGAAAAGGGTGATAGAAATAAAGTTATTACTACTACTGCTGTTGTTGTTATTACAAACTCCAATTTCAATGAAGTTGGGACGTTGTGTAAAACGTAAATAAAAACAGAATACAATGATTTGCAAATCCTTTTCGACCTATATTCAATTGAATACACTACAAAGACAAGATATTTAATGTTCAAACTGATAAACTTTATTGTTTTTTTTGCAAATATTCACTCATTTTGAATTTGATGCCTGCAACACGTTCCAAAAAAAGCTGGGACAGGGGCATGTTCCCCACGGTGTTACACCACCTTTCCTTTTAACAACACTCAATAAGCGTTTGGGAACTGAGGACACTAATTGTTGAAGCTTCGTAGGTGGAATTCTTTCCCATTCTTGCTTGATGTGCGACTTCAGTTTCGCAACAGTCCGGGGTCTCTGTCGTCGTATTTTGTGCTTCATAATACGCCACACATGTTCAATGGGAGACAGGTCTGGACTGCAGGCAGGCCAGTCTAGTACCCGCACTCTTTTACTACGAAGTCACGCTGTTGTAACACGTGCAGAATGTGGCTTGGCATTGTCTTGCTGAACACAACGTCCATGATTGCCAAAAGCAATGTGAAATGTGGACTGGTCAGACCACAGCACACTTGTCCACTTTGCGTCAGTCCATCTCAGATGAGCTCGGGCCCAGAGAAGCCGGCGGCATTTCTGGGTGTTGTTGATATATGGCTTTAAGTTTGCATGGTAGAGTTTTAACTTGCACTTGTGGATGTAGCGACGAACTGTGTTAACTGACAATGGTTTTCCCAAGTGTTCCTGAGCCCACGTGGTAATGTCCTTTACAGAATGATGTCGGTTTGTAATGCAGTGCCGCCTGAGGGATCGAAGGTCACGGGCATTCAGTGTTGGTTTTCGGCCTTGACACTTACGTGCAGAGATTTCTCCGGATTCTCTGAATCTTTTGATGATATTATGGACTGTAGATGATGAAATCCCTAAATTCCTTGCACTTGTACGTTGAGAAACGTTGTTCTTAAACTGTTGGACTATTTGCTCACGCAGTTGTTCACAAAGTGGTGAGCCTCGCCCCATCCTTGCTTGTGAACGACTGAGCCTTTCGGGGATGCTCCTTTTATACCCAGTCACGACACTCACCTGTTTCCAGTTAACCTGTTCACCTGTGGAATGTTCCAAACAGGTGTTTTTTGAGCATTCCTCAACCTTCCCAGTATTTTGTTGCCCCTGTCCCAGCTTCTTAGGAACGTGTTGCAGGCATCAAATTCAAAATGAGTGAATATTTGCAAAAAACAATAAAGTTTATAAGTTTGAACATTAAATATCTTGTCTTTGTAGTGTATTCAATTGAATATAGGTCGAAAAGGATTTGCAAATCATTGTTTTCTGTTTTTATTCACGTTTTACACAACGTCCCAACTTCATTGGAATTGGGGTTTGTATTATTATTAGTAGTAAACCAGCCACTGAGGATGCATCTTGGTGCCGGTCCCAAGTCCAGATAAATGGGGAGGGTTGTGTCAGGAAGGACATCAAAGGGAGGACACAAAAGGGAGGGGAAAAAAAGCTTTACACTTGGTGTCCAAGTAGTGTAGCGGTCTATTCTGTTGCCTACTAACATGGGAATTGCCGGTTTGAATCCCCGTGTTACCTCCGGCTTGGTCAAGTGTCCCTATGGACACAATTGGCCGTGTCTGTGGGTGGGAAGCCGGATGTGGGTATGTGTCCTGGTCGCTGCACTAGCGCCTCTTCTGGTCGGTCGGGATGCTTGTTCAGGGGGGAGGGGGAACTGGGGGGAATAACGTGATCCTCCCACGCGCTACGTCCCTCTTGTGAAACTCCTCACTGTCAGGTGAAAAGAAGCAGCTGGCAACTCCACATGTATCGGAGGAGGCATGTGGTAGTCTGCAGCCCTCCCTGGATCGACAGAGGGGGTGGAGCAGCGACCGGGACAACTTGGAAGAGTGGGGTAATTGGTCAAGTACAGTTGGGGAGGGAAAAAGGGGGTGGGAAGGGGGGAGAATGATCCCAGTGTCTTCCACACAGTGAGGCATACAGCTTATTAATTAAACACTGGTATCAGCCAATACCCAAAGCCCAGGTTATCAGTATTGGTACTAAGGAAAGTCAGATCAGTGCATCCCTAGCTAATATTGTGAGGAATAGGCAGTGTTTTTTTGGTCTTCGCAAACAGGGTGAGGACACGAGGAGAAGAATCAATTAATTCATGTTTTATTTTTTTGTCTTGAATTGAAAATCAGATTGTTTTATTTGGCCTTTCAGCATATTGCAAAACTCCTTGCAATATGCTGCCTTCATAATGTCTTAGAAATTCAATATATTTAGATTGACATCAAAATTTAAATGCTTCAATCCCACCTATTGGAGGTGGCAAATGCACCCCCCCCCCATCCCCATCCCCTGTCAGTGGTGTGTGCTAACAGAGACAATGAGACATAAGGTGAACCTACTGGTGTGCTTCATGGCAGATCCCATCACCAGGAAGGACACAGTGACGCTTATGGCAATAAACACCTGGATCAGTTCAGCCACCCAGGCAAAGGTCCGGTAGCGCTCGTTGATAATCTGCAGACAGAATGAGTGAATAAGTCTCAGTTGTCCCCCCTCAGGTCACATCTGATTCCTCTTTAATCATCCCATGGACTCAGATTTGTTTGGTCATTACAATACAAATAAAATGTTGTGATGCAACTGATGTAATCATTTCCCCTCCAGCCCTTCTGTTGCTGATTTTTAAGTTTTCACACGGTTGAAAGCCAAAAGTTTTGCTGACAATATCCAAACATGGCGTTCAGAGCCTGTGAGCCATCAGCAATATAAGACGGCAATACGCTGTCAAAAGAATTGTGTCTTTAAATAATTCTGCAGTTCGACCATCTTTAAGCCCTGCAGCACGTCCCTCAGCAGGTTTTAAGTTTATCAACTATCTATAGTTTCAGTTTATTTCATCAGCCAAGTTACCAACAGTCCTGCAGGCACCAATACAGCTCAGTTTATCTCCATCCATCCATCCATCCATCCATCCATCCATCCATCCATCATCCAAGCCGCTTATCCCAATTGGGGTCGCGGGGATGCTGGAGCCTATCCCAGCAGTCATTGGGCAACAGGCAGGCAGACACCCAGGACAGGCCGCCAGTCCATCACAGGACCGACACATTCACACTTAGGGACAATTTAGTACGGCTGATTCACCTGACCTACATGTCTTTGGACTGTGGCAGGAAACTGGAGCACTGTATGCAGTAACAGGCGGGAAGTTTTCCACAGTAACCCTGCAATATGCAACATGCATAGTGGGGTGTTCGGGCAGCGTAGAGGTCTATTCTGTTGCTTACCAACACGAGGATCACCAGTTTGAATCCCCATGTTACCCCCGGCTTGGTCGGGTGTCCCTACAGACACAATTGGCCGTGTCTGTGGGTGGGAAGCCGGTCAGTTTATCTCCATGTGCCACAAACCTTCATCCTCCTGAGACTGTCTCAGGCTGCCATTACCGTTTTAACATTCAACACATCCCAGCTTGGCTGCTAAAGCCATTTAGGATTTCCAAACAAAGCTAAGAGACTCACGTATGTCTCACCAACGGGAGAATCGGGTGAATAATATCTGACTGTTCTTTACAAAGATGTGATTGTGATGTCTCTGGCGGATGAATTTTTCATTTATGAGTCAGCCTTTTTCCATTTCCCAGGTTAAATGTATCATTTGTTCAAAAACGTATCACACCTACATTGATTGGCCGGGACTTTCGGACTTTTCTGTTTGAGCTGATCCAAAATTACAGGTGTGAAACCTCCCCCAGAACACGGTGAAGACCAAATAGCCAAACCTTGGTCCGAGGAAAAGAGGTGGTCTCGGTCCGGATCAAACTGAACCATGGTTTGGTTCCTTTCTAGTGTGAAAACATTTTTTTAGAGGGTTTGGACTTTTGGACCAGTTACAGGACGTTCTGGTAGGCTGTCGCCAGAACTGGAAAAAGGAAAAATGAACCGTGGTAGCACATGGGGAGAGGAGGAGTCCAAGTTTTTAATCAAAATATGGTCCAAATGATGTTATTAAAAGTCATCTGGAAAAAACCTTATATAAAAGATGCCGACACATTATATTATATTATATTGTGCCCTGTGATGGCCTGACGGCCTGCCCAGGGTGTCTCCCCGCCTGCCACCCAATGACTGCTGGAATAGGCTCCAGCATCCCCGCGACCCTGAGAGCATGATAAGCGGTTAAGATAATGGATGGATTGATATTATATTACATTACATTATATTATTTTATTAGTGGCAACGAAATGTAAGCAAGTAATTTATTTTTCAAAGTGTGATGCACCACAGTACTTAATGTTTGACTCTCATCATCCACTGGAGCACAAACTAGGAGTCATCAGGACGCTGTACCACTGAGCTAACAACATCCCCACCGACACTGCTGCCGGGGAAGGGGAGAAATCCCACATTAAACCGGCCCTGGTTAAGTGTGGTTATCCTAACTTGGCGTTTATCAAAGCCAGGAAGACGCCCAAACAGTGCACCAGCCAATCGAAGAGAGGAGAAGGACAACAGCTGCCTAAATGTAAACAAGTGGTGATTCTATATGTGGCAGGGGTGTCGGAACAGTTGAGACACGTATTTCCTAAACACCACTTCTCAGTTGCTTTCAAACCCCAAAATATGCTGCGCCAGAAACTGGTCCACCCTGGCACAAACAGAGCAATACAGTGTTAAGTGCCAGGAGGATTGCCATGACTTGTACATCGGGGAAACCAAACAGACGCTGGCCAAGAGGACGGCACAACACAGGAGAGCTAACATGTCAGGCCAGGACTCCACAGTCTACACCCATCTACACACCCGTGGCCACTCTTTCAAGGATGAGGATGTGCACATCCTTGATAGGGAGGAACACTGGTTTGAATGAGGAATCATGCGGGCCATCTAGTATATGTGAAGAGGGAACAACCATCCCTGAACCAGGGGGCGCTAAGAGTACATCTGTCACCATCTTACAAAGCTGTGATTGCAGCTATTCCCCAAATCCTGTGTGAATAGTACACATGGCCTTTGTAACTCTAATTAATGGTCACGCCAATCTGCATATGAAACCAATCACTGGTGTCAGTTGCGACACAACTGTGCCAGTTTCGGTCGCAATGCAGCTGTGCTGTTTATAAGGCCTACAGTCAGCTAAGACTGACGAAGTCACTTAGATGAGCGATGAAGCGTTTCTCCCACTGAACGCTGTGTCCAGATGAACTGACTCAACTTTCTTGGATTTCCTTACCTGGATTATCGAGCAGGCATCGAGACAAGTAAAGAATGGTTTAGAACCCACGGAATTTGTTATTTGTGGGCGTGCGAAAGTAAAAATAAGAGATGATGAAATATTTTCTTTCATTTTCCATCTTGAAAATGGCGATATAAAGCTACCCGCTGAATTGACAACATGCTGACGTCAGACACAGGCTCATCCACGAACCAATCAATGTCAAGTATAGAGCGATGCAGCCCGCGTAGGCGATGATGACAGGACGTAGGCATGTCATGTAAAGTTCTGTAGTGCACTGGCATAATTTCAATGTGAAAACAAAACTAACTGGACCAAATGTAACAACCACATGAACACCTTGGTTCTTAAATAGCTGCTCAATACACAGTCAGAGGCTTTTTATCGTAGCGCAAATCAATAGCAGTCCAACCCTAACCTCTCTTAAATGTGCAGAACTGCTAAGTAGCACATCTCGATAGGTAGTCCATAGACAGAAAACCGACAGAACGGGACCGCCGACGCTGTTGTGTTACACGTCGTGACGCCTCTGCTTCCGGATCTCCGGCATGCTATGTAAAATCACACACTGGGGCGCGATTATGCCACTTCTGTTTGGTTCAGCGTAAAAAAAAAAAACCAAATCCAGCATAAAGACGAGTCTTCATTATGCCGTTATTGCGGGATCTTTGTGTAAAAATGCCCTCAGTTTATATGCAAGTACGGTAGAGTAGCTGACTGACAGGGCTGGTGAACAGAGAGGAGGAGGGCCCTTTTTTTTTGGGGCACTAGGAAAAACATGGAAAGCAGGCGTGAATGAGAAACACTCCCATTTCCTCAACAAAACAAAAAAAATCAACGTGCCTCTGAGCAAGGCACTTCATCTCCAGGAACTGTGCCATAGGCGACAACAAAGGACTTGAGAATTCTAGAGAAGGCGCTCCCGTGCCAGCATAGATGTGACTCAGGCTGGAGTCGACCCTTTCCTAGTTTACTAGCAGCGAGGAATAAAATGTGACTCGCAGCAGAGACAAATGGATGACAGCTAGAGAGAATTCAAAGTAGCTGCACGACTTTAACCTCCAAGTTTATTCCTGCCAGCTGCCCTCAGCATCCCCACCCCCCCACCCCAAGACAGTGCAAAGAGCCACACAGCAGAAACACGCCACAACTGAGGTGAGAAATTCTGTATTAACAACAACTTCTTGTGTAAGAGAAGAAGTCATTTTCAGCCCTCGCACAGCGCGCGCTCTCATACATTAATTCATGGCTGTTCAGTACATGAATCGACAAAGGGTAAATAACTTGCAGTGCACCGATTTGACCACAGAGGGGCACTGGAGAACCGCTGAGTTTCTGAGCGCGAGACGGAGACGTGTGCTTGTTCCTTGAGCAACAATATTTTCGAGAATATTTGGTGGATATTGAATCAGGGGCCGTGGCAGTTAACAGCTTTGTTCCTCACACGTGAAGCAAAAAAACAAACAAACAAACAAACAAACAAACAAACAAACAAGTATATTCTCCCTCATAATATCAGTGGCACTCTGCAATTGTCGAGGTAGTCTGTGAAATATTTTTTTCTGCGTCCCATTTATTTCTTGCAGTAGGTTGGATAATTTATGCATCCACATATGCACATCTCTCCGTTTAGTTGTCTTCATTTCTCCCTTTCTCTCTCTCTCTCTCTCTCCCTCTGTACTGACAGATAAAAGGTTAACTGTATCCCCCGCGGTTTGAGTGGAACCTGTCAGGCTCCCTCCCTCCCTCCCCCCCCCCCTCTCTCTCTCTCTCTCTCTCTCACACACACACACACACACACACAGGAAGAGCTTGGCTGCCAGCAAGAAACCAGTTTTGCTCTTTAAAGCCTGGCCTGCCGGCCTGCAACAGCAGGCACTTCAGATTTCCAGATGCAGAGCACTCTGCAAGCCTCTCACACGGGCATCGCTCATGCTCAACAACACAAACAGAAAACAAACCATTGCCACGGACAATCAAACAAAAATGTGCGGAGCAGGAAGACGTTTCTCTGACAGTTGACAAAAATACAAACTGCGTCGGGAAGGCGTCAAGACACGTCCCTCTATTAGATGGCATCAACAGAGTGTAGGACGAACTCGGTGAATAAACAGAAACTTGCAATGTAACTGGAAAGGGGGGAAACAGAGATTTTGTTTTTTGGCGGAGCTTCATATCTCAGAGCCTGTAACCTACAAGGACAACAGTACTACTACTTCTTTCGGCTGCTCCTGTTAGGGGGCGCCACAGCGGATCATCCGTTTCCATTTCTTCCTGTCCTCTGCATCTTCCTCTGTCACACCAGCCACCTGCATGTCCTCCCTCACCACATCCATAAACCTCCTCTTTGGCCTTCCTCTTCTCCTCTTCCCTGGCAGCTCCATATTCAGCATCCTTCTCCCAATATACCCAGCATCTCTCCTCCACACATGTCCAAACCATCTCAATCTCGCCTCTCTTGCTTTGTCTCCAAACCGTCCAACCTGAGCTGTCCCTCTAATATACTCGTTCCTAATCCTGTCCTTCCTCGTCACTCCCAGTGAAGATCTCAGCATCTTCAGCTCTGCCACCTCCACCTCCACCTCCTGTCTTTTCATCAGTGCCACTGTCTCCAAACCATACAACATAGCTGGTCTCACAACCATCTTGTAAACCTTCCCTTTAACTCTTGCTGGTGCCCTTCTGTCACAAATCACTCACCTGACACTCTTCTCCACCCACTCCACCCTGCCTGCACTCTCTTCTTCACCTCTCTTCTGCACTCCCTGTTACTTTGGACAGCTGACCCCAAGTATTTAACTCATACGCCTTCATCACCTCTACCCCTTGTATCCTCACCATTCCACTGTCCTCCCTCTCATTCATGCAACAGTACAATAATACAAACTAAAATTCATTATGATTCCTTGTGCATAGTCTACACCGTCCAGGGTTGCTGAAGTTGGAGTAAATCCCAGTACAACGGGTGGAAGGTGGGGGGAGACACACTGGACAGGCAGGTCTGTGACAATTATTCACACACAGTTAATCAACCTTATAGGCAATTTGCAGTTTCCAGTTAACCTGACATGTATGTGTTTGGACTGTGGGGGAAAACTTGGGAGTGATTAGATGAATCCCACACGCAAACAGGAAGAACATGCCAACTCCAAAAGGAGAGAATGGGCTAAGCTAACTGCTAGCCCATGCAGACCAGCAGTTCCCACAGCCATCCTGGCTGGCGTTCGCTCTCTGGACAGGGGAATTTTTGGACTGTGTTGCACCAAGTGAACTGTGTTGTTAACCGTTTGTTTGTGTGTGTGTGGTTGTTTTTTTTTTCTTGGCTTTGTTCTCTGTTTTTGGGAAATTTGGGATGTGTGTTTTTGTCTTTTGTGCCGCACTGCTGTGGGCAATGGAATTTCGTTTCTTTTGTGTACACAAGTACATGAAAGAAATGACAATAAATTGCTCCTGATCCCTGATGTGTGTGTGTGCGTGTGTGTGTGTGTGTGTGTGTGTGTACGGGGTGCCTTTTCATCCCCAGCTGATGAGGAAAGGAGCAGCGAACTTGGCAATTAAAAATGATTCATAGTCCACCTCATCATTCACATGGCTTTACTGACAGTCCCGGGCTCCGTAAAGTGACTTCCTAATGCAACTGAAAGCAGCTTCTCAGACTCTGCAGACAATAACTATTATCTGAACGCTACAAAAGTGTTCCTCAAGACAGAGAGGTTAAGTTCTCTTTTTCTGTCCAAGAATCATGTCGTTTCAAAACATCACCACAACATGGATTGTCTCAGACTGCTTGACTTGTAAAGAGGACGCTGGACTATAAATAGCATGCAGCGGCTTTTAAGGTTTGAGGGTCTTTTAATGAGTTGGGTTTAGACAGGGAGGAACTAAGTTCATGGAAAAAGGTTTTTCACATGTAATGCAAGTCAACCTTACTTTGTCTCACCAGGGAAACTTGAAGCCCACTGCTTTGAGCTACCTAGCTATCAAGTATAAAGAACTTTCAATGAGCTTTTGGACAGCAAAAGAATATCAAATACTACTACTACTACTACTACTTTTGGCTGCTCCGGTTAGGGGTCGCCACAGCGGCTCATCTGTTTCCATCTCTTCCTGTCCTCTGCATCTTCCTCTATCACACCAGCCCCCTGCATGTCCTCCCCCACCACATCCATAAACCTCCTCTTTGGCCTTCCTCTTTTCCTCTTCCCTGGCAGCTCCATATTCAGCATCCTTCTCCCAATATACCCAGCATCTCTCCTCCACACATGTCCAAACCATCTCAATCTTGCCTCTCTTACTTAGTCTCCAAACCGTCCAACCTGAGCTGCCCCTCTAATATACTCGTTCCTAATCCTGTCCTTCTTCATCACTCCCAGTGAAAATCTTATCATCTTCAACTCTGCCACCTCCAGCTCCACCTCCTGTCTTTTCATCAGTGCCACTGTCTCCAAACCATACAACATAGCTGGTCTCACAACCATCTTGTAAACCTTCCCTTTAACTCTTGCTGGTACCCTTCTGTCACAAATCACTCCTGACACTCTTCTCCACCCACTCCACCCTGCCTGCACTCTTCTTCACCTCTCTCCTGCACTCCCCGTTACTTTGGACAGTTGACTCCAAGTATTTAAGCTCATATGCCTTCGTCACCTCTACTCCTTGCATCCTCACCATTCCACTGTCCTCCCTCTCATTCACACATATGGACAGCAAAATAATATATTTATATATACTTGAAGATAAAATAATGGTATGTGATTGTTTATGATATCTGAGTCAATTTTTTTTCTTATAAGAATGAGCAGGACAACAGCTTACTGTCATTGTCCAATGAGTGGGACAACAGTCATTGTGACCACTAAAGTAATCATAAAGGGTCAATAATGATTCACCCATCATGCATTTAGGTTGATGTATATAAGTAATGTCGTTATGATGCCTTACGATACCTGATGTTCAATTTTCAGCGATTAGAAAGTCAAGGAAGTCTACACAAGAGTCCATAATGAATTTCATTTTGGAGACTACTACCCAAGTCCCGCTTTCCACTCCTCAGGCATTTTGCACTCTCAATGGCCGGCATGTTTGGTAGCACTTCTCAACAATGAAGCACATCAAGTCAAAAGAGAGAAACAGATGTCTTGATGCATGCTCAATAATCTAGGTAAGAAAATCAAAGAAGGTTGAATCAGTTCATCTGGACACAACGTTTACTGACGGATACGTTTCATCACTCAACTAAATGACCTCTTCAGTCTCAACTGACCGCGGGTATCCCCACCCTTATAAACAATACAATTACAGGCTGACAGATGAAACTGTTCCAGCTCATGCAGACTGGATGCACAAACAGTGACACTGACAGTTTATTGTACGCCAGCAGGAGAGGCCACCATGGCTGGATTAACCCACCAGGGGGCCCTGGGGCCCCAGGGTATCGTCCCGCCTGCCTCCCAATGACTGCTGGGCTAGGCTCCAGCGTCCCTGCAACCCTGAGAGCAGGGTAAGTGGTTTGGATGATGGATGGATGGATTTTATCATAAATGACAATGTTATAAATCAACATTTCATTCAAGTTTGTGTATTCAATAAAAAATGATTTTCAAGCCTGATTTCTATGAACAGAGCAAAGGAATCATACAACAGGAATACCAAGTTGCTTTCTGAAGCAAAGGGTAATGCCGACATGACTGTTGCATTACAGCATTGATGGGTGGGGGCCACAAAGTAAACATGCATGCTCAGCTAACAGAGTTGCTAGTTACCAAAATTAAATGTGAACTTAATTTAACAGAATTTTACTGTACTGTGTGGTTCATTTTTTTTTTTTTGGTCAGTTACACCATCACCGTGGGACAATGCAGTTGAATACATGAATTCTTCTGATAAGCCTTGCGGGTGATGTGTTTCAGTGTGCGCAGACATCTGAGATTTGAAAGTGGGCTGCTGAACGGCAGCCTTTTTAAATGCAAGAAACCACCAAATCCACGTTTGGTTACAGTTTATATTCCAGAACACAGCTTGGTGAATGAAAACTCGACTCTTACAACTTTGATATCCAAGCGTACTGAAATGCACCACCTGGAAGACTTCTCCAAACCATTTGTTCAGCTGCATTATCTCGCGTAACGTTTGAGGGAAAAAAAGCAAAGTCGATAGGTCCATCACAAGGAAAACTGGGTCAAACGTTATTTGAAGGGATGTACATAAGACACTGTCATGACATGACACCTGTCATGAACATGAAATAATCCCTATGTTTGTAAGTGTAGTCCCTGAGTGTCATTTGGTCAGTTATGCTATTTTTAACGTAAATTTGACATTGAGATGTCTTTGCTGTAGCAAGTCGAGTGGGACTGAGCTGCTCAATTTGATATATTTCGCACATCTGTGGCTCGAAAAGACGTCTCAATGTCACCTTTGCATTAAAAATGACATTACTGGCGGCCTGTCCAGGGTGTCTCCCCACCTGCCGCCCAATGACTGCTGGGATAGGCTCCAGCATCCCCGCGACCCTGAGAGCGGGATAAGCAGTTTGGATAATGGATGGATGGATGATTTACTGAATGACAACAGTCATAAACATTCATTAAGACTTCTTCATGTTCATGACAGGTGTCATGGCGTGGTTACGAGTGTCATGTCACTCTTATGCACACTCCATCAAATAAAGTGTTATCAAGCGAGATTCAAGTCTCTGCATGTTGCTTTTCATACCACACTGGAGTGAAAAACAATGGCTTACGGAAAAGGCAGGAAAAACACAGGGGTAAACTCAAATTGTATGCTTTGGGAAATAGTCCAAAGACATGTAGGTCAGGTGAATCGGCCGTACTAAATTGTCCCTAGGTGTGAATGTGTGTCAGCCCCGCGATGGCCCGGCGGCCTGGCCAGGGTGTCTCCCCGCCTGCCGCCCAGTGACTGCTGGGATAGGCTTCAGCATCCCCGTGACCCTGAGAGCAGGGTAAGCGGTTTGGATAATGGATGGATGGGAAATAGTCAGCAGTAATACAAACTAAACAGCAACTGTAGTTAATGTTAAACCGACCCGCCATACTGCATGGCAGGTCGGTTTCTGTCTCAATGAATTTACCAAGCACTGTTGTGCCGACGAGATTATAGAGTATAGCTTATTGACTACTGCAGACTGCTCTCTTCTCTCACATGTCTTTTCTCGCTCTCCGAACGCTGTCGTCTCCTTTCTCTTCTTCTGTGTGTGAATGGTGTGATGTGAGTCTCCCTTGTGTGCATTTGTGGTCTGTCCTCCTGTCAGGTCTCCATGGTGACGGTAGTCACATGGTTCAGGTCCTGAGCTGTTCCGCTGGCATCTGGGCACTGCTCGGCATCCTCCTCATCATATTACTCATATATTTTACAATTCCATTGTAATTCTGTTACCCTCTTTCAATGTTGTATTATGTAAATTGAGTAAACACAACATCCATTGCACGTCTGCCTGTCTTGGCAGAGAGATCCCTCCTCTGTTGCTCTCCTGGAGGTTTCTTCCTATTTTTTCCTCCCTGGTAAAGGTTTTTTTTTTTAGGAGTTGTTTCTTATCCGATGTGAGGGTCTTAAGACAGTATGTTGTGTTGCTGTAAAGCCCACTGAGGCAAATTTGTAATTTGTGATAATGGACTATACAAATAAAACTGACTTGACGACTTCATGGGCACACATGCCAAAACACTGGAATGTTGCTTTCACAACAGCAAACAGGGACACCAACTCCTTGTTTAGTCAACAAGTCAGTCTCACCCCGACACATGCAGAGAGAAGACAGAGAAAAGGGGGAAGGGCGAAAAGAGGAGAAAAATGGGAGCATTGGATACAGACAGAATGAAACAGAAAGTCAGAAAGGAAGGGAGGGAGGAGCCGTATTTCTACCAGGAGAGACACTAACTCTCATACAGACATGGATCTGCTCCCCATTGCTGTGCAAAAGGCCAACGCTGTGTTGATGAGAGCTTTTCAAGTGGGTTATTGATCTGGTCCTCTAACTTGGATTTAACAGACTTAGCTCACAGCTTGATAGGGAATATAACGGCTGGTTCAGTACAGCTTTCTGAACAGTCTGATCCATACTTGAAAACTGCACAACTTATGAAGTTGGCTGGTGATGTGAGGCTGATCATCCTTTCTTACACTTAAGTGATGAGTGAGGATCCAGACGGGAAGGTGAGTAGTAATGACAATAACGTAAAGCTCACTGCTCCAAAGACAGTGGAGATGACTGTGGACTCAGTCACAACTGTCTACCCTTTACAGTTGTTCAAGTTCTTTCAAACCAATATCGCCTAGGACCTCAAGAGAGAGAAAAAAATATTTACTCCATAATCAATAAGGTCCAGCTGAGAATGTACTTTCTGTGGCATCTCAGTAAATTTAACCTGCCCAAGGCAACCACAGTCCAGCTCTGAACAGCCCTGAGTGCACCCTCACCTCTCCTTTAACAGTATGTTATGAGTCAGCCACTTCACACGACACAGCCAGACAACTGTGCATCATCCAGTCAGTGGATACAATCATCAGCTGCAACCTACCAAACCCAACTGAGGCCTCTATGCCTCCAGGTTAAGGAAATACATGGGCAAGATCACTGCCAGCCTCTCTCACCCTTGCTAACCCTTATTCAAAGCGTTCCCTTGAACAGATTGTCTATATTGGACAACAGAAACCAAATCAACTAGGAGATTTATTTTCGACGTGAGCTGTACAATTTCTCAACAACTGAGCTCAGTACTCAACGTTGTAGTGGAATTTGAAATACATCGTTAATACGACTACTACTTTCGGCTGCTCCTGTTAGGGGTCGCCACAGCGGATCACCCATTTCCATCTCTTCCTGTCCTCTGCATCTTGCTCTGTCACACCAGCCACCTGCATGTCCTCTCTCACCACATCCATAAACCTCCTCTTTGGTCTTCCTCTTTTCCTCTTCCCTGGCAGCTCCATATTCAGCATCCTTCTCCCAACATACCCAGCATCTCTCCTCCACACATGTCCAAACCATCTCAATCTTGCCTCTCTTGCTTTGTCTCCAAACCGTCCAACCTGAGCTGCCCCTCTAATGTACCCATTCCTAATCCTGTCCTTCTTCATCACTCCCAATGAAAATCTTAGCATCTTCAACTCTGCCACCTCCAGCTCCACCTTCTGTCTTTTCGTCAGTGCCACTGTCTCCAAACCATACAACATAGCTGGTCTCACAACAATCTTGTAAACCTTCCCTTTAAACCTTTAATATTAAGAAGTCTAATTCATGCTGTATTGACACTGTTCATACTGTCATTAAACCACTTATTCTTTAGTGGTAAAAATGCAGTATAAATGCAAGGTTTAAGTTTGAATACTGTTCACCTGACTGAAGACCCGTATTTTATATATTTACATGATAAAGTTCAGACTATGCACTAAGTTTACTTTATCTGACTTCCTCAAATTTGTACACGCTATATGGGAGAGTCCTGTAATTCCCAAAATTAGTGGACTCCCAAAAACTTGTGCATGTAAACTTGTAAAAAAGCAACAGAGGAAAAAAACAACTTTCATTTTCTTTCTTTTTTTTGTGAATCCCCCCCCCCCCCTTTTCTCCCCAATTGTACATGGTCAATTACCCGACTCTACCGAGGCCGTTCCGGTTGCTGGTCAACCCTTTCTGGCGAGATTCGGGGAGGGCTGCAGACTACCACATGCCTACTCCGATACATGTGGAGTCGCCAGCCGCTTCTTTTCACCGGACAATGAGGAGTTTCACCAGGGGGACGTAGAGCATGGGAACATCACGCTATTCCCCCCAGTTCCCCCCCTCTCCTGACCAGGCACCCCCGACCGACCAGAGCAGGCGCTAGTGCAGCGACCAGGACACATACCCACATCCGGCTTCCCACCCCCGGACACGACCAATTGTGTCGGGGATGCCCGAGCAAGCCGGAGGTAACACGGGGATTCATACCAGCGATCCCCGTGTTGGTAGGCAACGGAATAGGCCGCCACGCCACCCAGACGCCCAATTCTGCCTCTTTTACTCAGTTTCAACCCATTACAATTTCAGTTTTAGAGAGTACAGTCTCCAATATGAACTCCTCCACCTGCATCTTGGACATCATTCCCACTAAGCTGCTCAAGGAGGTATTTTCAATTGTTAGCCCCATTATTCTGCAAATTCTTAATAATTCTCTGGCCTCTGGTTCTTTTCCTCACAGTTTTAAGCATGCCATTGTTCACCCATTGATAAAGTAAACTAATTTGGATCCCCTGTTCTTAAGCAACAACAGACCAATCCCCAAATTGTCTTTTCTACCTAAGGTTCTGGAGAGAGTAATTTCCTCTCAATTGACATCTTTTATAAATACTACTACTGTTTTTAACAGTTTTCAGTCTGGTTTTAGAGCACTTCATAGTACTGAGACGGCTCTAATTAAGGTTGCTAATGACCTACTGCCGACTGCAGGCAGAGATGACTGCTCGAGTTGAGTTCTTTTAGACTTTTAAGTGCTGCCTTTGACACAGCTGATCATAGCATCCTCTTACATTTCTTCAAGACTTGGGTGGGCATCAAGGGCTCGCTTTTAGTTTATTACACTCTTACCTCATGAACAGACGTTTTTCTGTTGTTTTGGGTAACTCTACTTCCTCGATGGCTCAGTTGAGTTGTGGTGTCCCTAAAGGCTCAATTCTTAGCCCCCTTCTGTTTTCCATAAACATGTTGCCCCTTGACCAGGTCATTCAAAATCACAATGTGTTTTACCATTTTTATGCTGATGACACTCAGTTACATATGCCACTAAAACCCATGGATCCTAGCAGCCTAGCAAATCTCATAACTTGCCTCTTTGACATTAAATCCTGGAGGTCCGAAAATGTTCTTAAATTTGATGACGATAAGTCTGAGGTCATTCTGTTCAGTCCCCCAACTTCCATCAGCCCTTTTGATACTAATCTTCATGGTCTGTCAAATAGTTTTAAGCAGGCTGCTAGGAATCTAGGAGTAATATTCGATGCCAATTTGTTTTGACATGGTGTTCAGTCATGCTTTCTCCAGCTCAAGGTTCTCTAAAATTAGGTAATTTTTATCAGTTGTTGAGCTACAAAAATGTGTACATGCTTTATCTATTCTCGGCTTGATTATTGCAATGCACTTTACTTGGGTATCAGCCAGGGCTCCCTCCACCTTCTGCAATTGGTAAAAAAACGCCGCTGCTTGACATTACCGGGACAAAGAGGGATGATCACAGCACTCCTGTGCTTGCCTCCCTACACTGGCTTCCTGTTAAGATTTCGAATTGATTTTAAAATGTTATTGTTCACTTTTAAGGCCTTAAAAAGTCTTGCTCCTAAATACATTTCTGATTTATTGACCTAGTATATGCCCTCTCGACCATTAAGATCCGCAGATGGGAGTCTGCTGGCTATTCCCAGGTCACGATTTGTCACAAAGGGTGATTGGGCTTTTGCTGTTAGAGCCCCCACAGTATGGAACTCTCTTCCTATTGAACTCAAGACAAAATAAGTCTCTAGATTCTTTTAAATCTCTTCTTAAAGGTTTTCTTGATATTTGTTTTAATTTATTTATATTATTTGTATTTTTATTCCTACTTATCTGGTCTCATTTATTTATTGTTTTTTCCTCCTCTTTGTTCATGTCTTTTGGTCTTATTCTCATTTTTGCCTTGTCTTGTTTTTTTTCTTTTTTCTTTTGCAAAGCACTTTGTAACATTGTTAAGAAAAGTGCTATATAAATAAAATTCTTATTATTATTAGATAGATAGATAGATAGATAGATAGATAGATAGATAGATAGATAGATAGATAGATAGATAGATAGATAGATAGATAGATAGGATTTAAAAAATTTTCAGTGATAATTTTGAGGAAGCTAAGCTTCCCCCTAGCCCAGGGGTGGGCAATCTTATCCAGAAAGGGCCAGTGTGGGTGAAGCTTTTTGTTCCAACCAAGCAGTTACACATGCCTGATCCCACTAATCAACGAGTAGAGTCTTTGTTGAGGAACTTGATTAGGAGACACAGGTGTGTCTCCTAATCAAGCTTGGTTGGAACAAAAACCTGCACCCACACCAGCCCTTTCTGGATAAGATTGCCCACCCCTGCTGGCGCCACCTATGTTGCCAACAATTCAGCAATGTGACACTTAGCCAGTGTAGTTTGTCTCCTTGGTATATAACTTAAATCAGCTGTTGAACTGTCCTCGCAGGACTTTTGGCTCTCCTCGTACTCAACCGACTGCTTCTGCTTGAGGTGGTGAAATATGTTGGTTGTATTGCCCCCCCCCCTTTTTTTTTTACAGTCTCTTTGCATTTTTTACACATTACCATGGTTTGTTGTACATCTAATCTTTTGTAACCAAACCACTTCCACACTACTGAAGTCTCTCTCCTTTTTGGCACTAATTCCTCCACTGCAGAGCTGGTAGCAATGTTATTATCACTTTCAGCCATGCTTGTTGCTGTGTGTAACGGTAAGATGTCATTTAATCAACATGTCGGAATATCATCATTCTCACAATATGAATTTTTTGTATCATATTAAAAATACCAGTAGTATCGTGAAGGATACAATATGACACACCCTTAGTGCCTATCTGGTGTGTGTGTGTGTGTGTGTGTGTGTGTGTGTGTGTGTGTGTGTGTGTGTGTGTGTGTGTGTGTGTGTGTGTGTGTGTGTGTGTGTGTCTCCGTGTATGTGTGGAATACACACACATGCAGTAGCTTACCTTTGTCAGTGGAATAGTTGCAATTTCTCCTGCTTTTTCTGATCTGAGGGGAAACAAGAGAAACAAACAAAAGATTAGCTAAACTAAGAGTTAGAGAAGAGAGAACAGTGAAAAGAAAAAGAGCAAAGCCCTTGGTAATGAAAAAAGGTTGGTCTGAGCCTTCAGACTGAATCACCATGTCTGGGAAGAAAAAAAAACAAAGATGAGAATTGCTGTTATGCTGGACATCTCTCAGATGCGAATGTGTCACTGCTGAATAAGACAACTATCCTAAAGACTGATATGAAGACCCTCTGGGGTGAAAATCCTGAAGATCTGATGAAATCAGGACTAGGTAGTCCACAGTAAACCTGCAAGGAGTAAAACAAATGATGCCATGCAACTGCATCTGTCTACGTCATGCACATGTGATGCTGGCACCAGCATCCCCTCCACTGACCACAACACAGATTTAGAAGTTTTTTGTTTTCTGATGATAAAAGACAAATGTCTGCTTGTTGCTATTTCAGTATGCGCTGAAGGATCAGTGCAGGATGTAAGAGTGGCGGCATGGGATCTCCACACTGCCAGATGCGGATGTGATGTAAATGTAAAAACAATCACTGAATACTGATGTCATTTGGCCATTCCACTGGTATGATCTGGCCTCATACAGCACTGCTGTCAAAGTGGTACCAAAACTCCAGAAATACAGAAATTGGCAGGTGCATTTATGGAAATACCATTGGGTTGGCTTCTTTCTGGGCTCAGAGCTGTTTGGCCTTTCTATGAAAGAGCACCATAAATTTGTAGCTTTGACTTTAAATAAAGGTCAAAGTGAGACATGTGACAGCGACAGAACTTTCCCTCAGACTACTATGTCACTGACACCATGGGAGTCTCATAGATGCCCAAGGCAGTTTGCAGGTCAAGGAGCTAATCTGTTTCCACGGCATGAAGCGGATCTGAGGTAACATAAACCCAGCTCAACAAGATACAGCTCCATCACTAGGAACCTCCCATCTATTGCTTTATCTGGGTTTTAATAGCCTGAAGTTAAACAATACAAAAACCAACTGACTGTAACACCATTCTTAGGGCAGATAATTTCCATCCTCTTTGGTTGATAGGTAACATACCCTTTGGTCAGTTTCAGAGACGAACACATCTGTGACTCAGAAGAAGATTTTGAAAGAAATACTCAAGAAAGGAGTCTGATTTAAGAGGCTATAAACATGAGACTACATTGGTGCTTGAAAGTTTGTGAACCCTTTAGAATTTTCTATATTTCTGCATAAATATGACCTAAAACATCATCAGATTTTCACACAAGTCCTAAAAGTAGATAAAGAGAACCCAATTAAACAAATGAGACAAAAATATTACACTTGGTCATTTATTTAATGAGGAAAATGATCCAATATTATATATCTGTGAGTGGCAAAAGTATGTGAACCTCTAGGATTAGCAGTTAATTTGAAGATGAAATTAAGAGTCAGGTGTTTTCAATCAATGGGATGACAATCAGGTGTGAGTGGGTTCCCTGTTTTATTTACAGAACAGGGATCTATCAAAGTCTGATCCTCACAACACATGTTTGTGGAAGTGTATCATAGCAAGGACAAAGGAGATTTCTGAGGACCTCAGAAAAAGTGTTGTTGATGCTCATCAGGCTGGAAAAGGTTACAAAATCATCTCTAAAGAGTCTGGACTTCACCAATCCACAGTCAGACAGATTGTGTGCAAATGGAGAAAATTCAAGACCATTGTTACCCTCCCCAGGAGTGGTCGACCATCAAAGATCACTCCAAGAGCAAGGCGTGCAATAGTCGGCCAGGTCACAAAGGAACCCAGGGTAACTTCTAAACAACTAAAGGCCACTCTCACATTGGCTAATGTTAATGTTCATGAGTCCACCATCAGGAGAACACTGAACAACAATGGTGTGCATGGCAGGGTTGCAAGGAGAAAGCCACCGCTCTCCAAAAAGAACATTGCTGCCTCTCTGCAGTTTGCGAAAGATCACATGGACAAGCCAGAAGGCTATTGGAAAAATGTTTGGTGGACGGATGAGACCAAAATGGAAGTTTCTGGTTTAAATGAGAAGCGTTATGTTTGGAGAAAGGAAAACACTGCATTCCAGCATAAGAACTTTATCCCATCTGTGAAACATGGTGGTGGTAGTATCATGGTTTGGGCCCGTTTTGCTGCATCTTGGCCAGGATGGCTTGCCATCATTGATGGAACAATGAATTCTGAATTATACCAGCAAATTCTTAAGGAAAATGTCAGGACATCTGTCCATGAACTGAATCTCAAGAGAACGTGGGTCATGCAGCAAGACAACGAACCTAAGCACACAAGTCGTTCTACCAAAGAATGGTTAAAGAAGAATAAAGTTAATATTTTGGAATGGCCAAGTCAAAGTCCTGACCTTAATCCAACCGAAATGTTGTGGAAGCGAGCAGTTCATGTGAGGAAACCAACCAACATCCCAGAGTTGAAGCTGTTCTGTACGGAGGACAAAAATTCCTCCAAGCCGATGTACAGGACTGATCAACAGTTACCAGAAACATTAAGTTGCAGTTATTGCTGCATTGGGGGGGTCACACCAGATACGGAAAGCACAGGTTCACATACTTTTGCCACTCACAGATATGTAATATTGGATCATTTTCCTCAATAAATAAATGACCAAGTATAATATTTTTGTATCATTTGTGTAACTGGGTTCTCTTTATCTACTTTTAGGACTTGTGTGAAAATCT
The DNA here is from genome assembly GCF_029633865.1 of Lampris incognitus. Lineage (NCBI taxonomy): Eukaryota > Metazoa > Chordata > Actinopteri > Lampriformes > Lampridae > Lampris > Lampris incognitus. Next base: position 105,138,374 of record NC_079213.1, read on the forward strand.
GATGATGTGTTAGGTCATATTTATGCAGAAATATAGAAAATTCTAAAGGGTTCACAAACTTTCAAACATCAGTCTATACACAGCTTACAATAAAGTAAAATATCTGTTACTGGTTCAAAAACAAGCAAAAAGTGCACTCAGATCAAGTGTACTTTGTGACACATTATAGCAGTGAAGCAAATAGAAATAAATCATTAAAAGAAACTGGGACATATTGAAAAGTGACAGTAGAGAAGCTTCTCCAGACACCTCTATCATCAGCTTTAGAAAAGCCCCAACCCTTAATGACAAACTTGTGAAGAGTCATCTCCCCTCTGTACAACATAAACATAGATTTGGACGTAGATTAAAAAGTCTAATACAAAGACAATTTTCTTGGGTTGAAAGCTATGCAATACCCTGGTTTAAATGGGGAACTGGACTTCTCCCCTTTTCTGTAATTGTTTTGGATTTAGTTATCTAGGTAACTTTGCCCAACATCATGTGCAGTCTTTTCTGTATGTATTAAAATTATATACACTACCGTTCAAAAGTTTGGGATCACCCAAACAATTTTGTGTTTTCCATGAAAAGTCACACTTATTCACCACCATATGTTGTGAAATGAATAGAAAATAGAGTCAAGACATTGACAAGGTTAAAAATAATGATTTGTATTTGAAATAAGATTTTTTTTACATCAAACTTTGCTTTCGTCAAAGAATCCTCCATTTGCAGCAATTACAGCATTGCAGACCTTTGGCATTCTAGCTGTTAATTTGTTGAGGTAATCTGGAGAAGTTGCACCCCACGCTTCCAGAAGCAGCTCCCACAAGTTGGATTGGTTGGATGGGCACTTCTTGCGTACCATACGGTCAAGCTGCTCCCACAACAGCTCAATGGGGTTCAGATCTGGTGACTGCGCTGGCCACTCCATTACCGATAGAATACCAGCTGCCTGCTTCTGCTCTAAATAGTTCTTGCACAATTTGGAGGTGTGTTTAGGGTCATTGTCCTGTTGTAGGATGAAATTGGCTCCAATCAAGCGCTGTCCACTGGGTATGGCATGGCGTTGCAAAATGGAGTGATAGCCTTCCTTATTCAGAATCCCTTTTACCCTGTACAAATCTCCCACCTTACCAGCACCAAAGCAACCCCAGACCATCACATTACCTCCACCATGCTTAACAGATGGCGTCAGGCATTCTTCCAGCATCTTTTCATTTGTTCTGCGTCTCACAAACGTTCTTCTTTGTGATCCAAACACCTCAAACTTGGATTCATCCGTCCACAACACTTTTATCCAGTCTTCCTCTGTCCAATGTCTGTGTTCTTTTGCCCATCTTAATCTTTTTCTTTTATTGGTCAGTCTCAGATATGGCTTTTTCTTTGCCACTCTGCCCTGACGCCCAGAATCCCGCAGCCGCCTCTTCACTGTAGATGTTGACACTGGTGTTTTGCGGGTACTATTTAATGAAGATGCCAGTTGGGGACCTGTGAGGCGTCTGTTTCTCAAACTAGAGACTCTAATGTACTTATCTTCTTGCTCAGTTGTGCAACGCGGCCTCCCACTTCTTTTTCTACTCTGGTTAGAGCCTGTTTGTGCTGTCCTCTGAAGGGAGTAGTACACACCGGTGTAGGAAATCTTCAATTTCTTAGCAATTTCTCGCATGGAATAGCCTTCATTTCTAAGAACAAGAATAGACTGTCGAGTTTCAGATGAAAGTTCTCTTTTTCTGGCCATTTTGAGCGTTTAATTGACCCCACAAATGTGATGCTCCAGAAACTCAATCTGCTCAAAGGAAGGTCAGTTTTGTAGCTTCTGTTACGAGCTAAACTGTTTTCAGATGTGTGAACATGATTGCACAAGGGTTTTCTAATCATCAATTAGCCTTCTGAGCCAATGAGCAAACACATTGTACCATTAGAACACTGGAGTGATAGTTGCTTGAAATGGGCCTCTATACACCTATGTAGATATTGCACCAAAAACCAGACATTTGCAGCTAGAATAGTCATTTACCACATTAGCAATGTATAGAGTGTATTTCTTTAAAGTTAAGACTAGTTTAAAGTTATCTTCATTGAACAGTACAGTGCTTTTCCTTCAAAAATATGGACATTTCAATGTGATCCCAAACTTTTGAACGGTAGTGTATATATATATACACTACCGTTCAAAAGTTTGGGATCACCCAAACAATTTCGTGTTTTCCATGAAAAGTCACACTTATTCACCACCATATGTTGTGAAATGAATAGAAAATAGAGTCAAGACATTGACAAGGTTAGAAATAATGATTTGTATTTGAAATAAGATTTTTTTTACATCAAACTTTGCTTTCGTCAAAGAATCCTCCATTTGCAGCAATTACAGCATTGCAGACCTTTGGCATTCTAGCTGTTAATTTGTTGAGGTAATCTGGAGAAATTGCACCCCACGCTTCCAGAAGCAGCTCCCACAAGTTGGATTGGTTGGATGGGCACTTCTTTGAGCAGATTGAGTTTCTGGAGCATCACATTTGTGGGGTCAATTAAACGCTCAAAATGGCCAGAAAAAGAGAACTTTCATCTGAAACTCGACAGTCTATTCTTGTTCTTAGAAATGAAGGCTATTCCATGCGAGAAGTTGCTAAGAAATTGAAGATTTCCTACACCGGTGTGTACTACTCCCTTCAGAGGACAGCACAAACAGGCTCTAACAGGTACTATTTAATGAAGATGCCAGTTGGGGACCTGTGAGGCGTCTGTTTCTCAAACTAGAGACTCTAATGTACTTATCTTCTTGCTCAGTTGTGCAACGCGGCCTCCCACTTCTTTTTCTACTCTGGTTAGAGCCTGTTTGTGCTGTCCTCTGAAGGGAGTAGTACACACCGGTGTAGGAAATCTTCAATTTCTTAGCAATTTCTCGCATGGAATAGCCTTCATTTCTAAGAACAAGAATAGACTGTCGAGTTTCAGATGAAAGTTCTCTTTTTCTGGCCATTTTGAGCGTTTAATTGACCCCACAAATGTGATGCTCCAGAAACTCAATCTGCTCAAAGAAGTGCCCATCCAACCAACCCAACTTGTGGGAGCTGCTTCTGGAAGCGTGGGGTGCAATTTCTCCAGATTACCTCAACAAATTAACAGCTAGAATGCCAAAGGTCTGCAATGCTGTAATTGCTGCAAATGGAGGATTCTTTGACGAAAGCAAAGTTTGATGTAAAAAAAATCTTATTTCAAATAAAAATCATTATTTCTAACCTTGTCAATGTCTTGACTCTATTTTCTATTCATTTCACAACATATGGTGGTGAATAAGTGTGACTTTTCATGGAAAACACAAAATTGTTTGGGTGATCCCAAACTTTTGAACGGTAGTGTATATATATATATACTATATATATATATACTATATATATATATATATAAAATGACTTTGTTACAAGAAACACTCAACGGTAGGGGAAGTGCTCAACAAATAAGGAGCAAAATAATCCAGTGAGTCAAGTAAATAATCTATTTGACTCACTGGATATATACAGGTGCATCTCAAAAAATTAGAACATTGTGGAAAAGTTCATTATTTTCCATAATTTAATTCAAAAAGTGAAACTTTCATATATTCTAGATTCATTACAAGTGAAGTGAAATATGTCAAGCCTTTTTTGTTTTAATCTTGATTACAGCTTAAAGCTCATGAAAATCAAAAAATCCAATATCTAAAAATATTAGAACATTACATAAGACCAATCAAAAAAAGGATTTATAACACAGAAATGTCGACCTTCTGAAAAGTATGTTCATTTATGCACTCGAATACTTGGTCGGGGCTCCTTTTGCACGAATTACTGCATCAATGTGGCGTGACATGGAGACAATCAGCCTGTGGCACTGCTGAGGTGTTACGGAAGCCCAGGTTGCTTTGATAGCGGCCTTCAGCTCGTCTGCATTGTTGGGTCTGGTGTCTCTCATCTTCCTCTTGACAATACCCCATAAGCCACAGAAGGTCATTGCTGAAAGGGCTGGCTGCTCGCAGAGTGCTGTAACAAAGCATATTCATAGAAAGTTGACTGGAAGGGAAAAGTGTGGTAGGAAAAGGTGCACAAGCAACAGGGATGACCACAGCCTTGAGAGGATTGTCAAGCTAGGCCGATTCAAGAACTTGGGGGAGCTTCACAAGGAGTGGACTGAGGCTGGAGTCAATGCATCAGGAGCCGTGCCCAGGAACTGGGCTACAAGTGTCGCATTCCTAGTGTCAAGCCACCCCTGAACCAGAGACAACATCAGAAGCGTCTTACCTGGGCTAAGGAGAAAAAGAACTGGACCGTAGGGTCAGTGGTCCAAAGTCCTCTTTTCAGATGAAAGTAAATGTTGCATTTTATTTGTAAATCAAGGTCCCAGAGTCTGGAGGAAGAGTGGAGAGGCACAGAATCCAAGTGGCTTGAAGTCCAGTGTGAAGTTTCCACAGTCAGTGATGATTTGGGGTACCATGTTATCTGCTGGTGTTGGTCTACTGTGTTTCATCAAGTCCAGAGTCAATGCAGCCGTCTACCAGGAGATTTTAGAGCACTTCATGCTTCCGTCTGCTGACAAGCTTTATGGAGATGCTGATTTCATTTTACAGCAGGACTTGGCACCTGCCCACAGTGCCAAAACTACCATGGTATTACTGTGCTAGATTGGCTAGCTAACTCGCCTGACCTGAACCCCATAGAGAATCTGTGGGGTATTGTCAAGAGGAAGATGAGAGACACCAGACCCAACAATGCAGACGAGCTGAAGGCTGCTATCAAAGCAACCTAGGCTTCCATAACACCTCAGCAGTGCCACAGGCTGACTGCCTCCATGCCCGTTTAATCAAAGTTGAGCATATTCAGAACTTATCTATCTCAGTCTTCTTTTGAATTAAAAATATTATTTTAATGAGTGTGCCTTTGATATAGGGCTCATTAGTCCTTTGTTTTGCTATAAAATTCTTTTTGTATTTTACTGTCTTTCTGATCTTATCTGTGTGTACTATTCAATTCACTCTTTTTACTATTCTTTGCTTACTTGTTCTGTAACGGTCTTTATTGCTGTTATACTATTTTATGTTGGGCATTTTGCAATGAGAAGTGCTCTACCAGTGAAGTTAATTATTATCATTATTAATGATGTCTTGGTGCCGTGTGCACATCAAACAGGGTAAATATTTTTTAGCACTGAGAACAAGCAGAGGACTACTGCCACATTCTTTCATTTAAATTGTCTATAAACACAGAACCAGATGGTCTGTGTGGACTAAATGGTGGTCCATCGATCTGCTAATAACCCAGGGAGGATTGTCATGGCTTGATAGAGAGCAAAAAGCTTATTACGCGGACAAGAGGCCGGACTTACAGATGTCAGAATGACTGGTGTGTGTTGTACACAGACAGTGATGTCTTGTCAGTATGAGTTAATGTACTGTGTGTATGTGTGTTTGTCTGAGTGTGCGGAAGTCTCTATGGTTGTTTTGCATGTCACGAGAGTACCCAGCGCTCTATGTGACCAGATGGATGACATGTGTACACGTGTAGCTGTCAGTAGAGGTAAGGGTGGGCGGATGTAACTGGGAGCGTCAGCGGATCGCAGTGAAACACACAAACATACTTTCATCGGTCTCTCCCTTCGTCTTTGGCCCTCTGCCTTCCCCCCGCCCCTTTTTTCTTTTCTCTGCATCTCGCCGCTTCTTTAACCTTCCCGTGTCTGTCTGTCATCATGTCGCTGTCTCACTCTCACCCACTGTTTCCACTCACACCCCCCCCCTCTCTCTATCCCCCACCCCTCATCTGTTTTGGGGAACAGAAGAACATGAGGCACCAAGAGAAAATAACGGCAAAAACTGAACTGCTTTACCAGCGCAATTTCTGGTGACGGGTTTATCGGATGTCCTTGAAAATAGCACAAGGCTGGGGTTTATTCAAAGTCATATGTCCTCCCTTTTTAAACCAATTTGAATGGATGGAACTGAAATAAGACTGGATATGAAGGCTTTTGGATTTCCACGGTATTGTCCCAGACGTGCGTTATCCCTTCTTTTTTTGTTGTCCTTTTGTTGCGTTTCCCGAACGTGAGCGAGTGAAAGGAGAGAAAATGTTGACGGTAAAGAAAATGAGATGAGTGAAGGTAGACTGCAAGGTTTAAACTAAAAATGCATATCAACAGGCCATAGCGTCTTGACTGTTTTTACACAACTATTGGATTTTTTTTTTTATAGACTTTTGACCATTCGCTTTGTGTTGTTTTTTGTCCTCCACCCAGCTTGTCCGACTGCTTCATGTTGATACGACTGGCTGAATGTCACTCATCTGTCCACCCGTGTGCTTGTTCATCTGGTCTTCTGCTTCGTCAGCTTGCTTGCGTGCTCTTGGCCTTTTTCGTCTGTTGACTCGTTTGTTAGCGAATTGTGTATTAATTTCTTCAATTATATTTCTTCAACATCGGGCCACAGCAGAGGTGGACAAAGTACACAACTCCATCACTTGAGTGAAAGTATCGATACTCCTGGTCAAATATTACTCCAATACAAGTTAAACTCAAATAAAAATTCGACTGACCGACTTTAAGTACTGAAGTACTTGCTTTTAAAAATACTCCGGTGTGGGAAGATGGAGACACGAACTCATGTTTGCGGCGGCCTCACCCAGTGCCGACTACGCAATGTCTTTGTCCATGTCTAAGCTTTTGTCTTCGTGTGAGGTTTTTTATTTTGTTTGTCGATTGTTTTTTTAATGGCTAGGAGAGCTTGCGTTGGATCGGCTGAGCGCTTACGGCCCTTCCCGGAGCTGTACCTGAGAGGAAAGACCGAGGCGGTCTGGCGGCGGCCTCGCCTAGCATCGAGTGTGCAGTGTTTCTGTCTGCGTCTGTGGCGTCGTGTGGAGAGCAGGTGAGGTGTGTTGAAGGTGTCTGGCTGGAGAGCTGGCGTTGCATCGGCTGAGGGAGCCTGGTCTGCTTTGTCCGATGGGCCCATGACCACGGCCCCTGCCTGGAGCTGCGCATGAGGAGGAAACGCCGAGGGCGGTCTGGCAGGACGCGGAAGCGGGGCAGGCTAAGCTAACTGCTAGCCCATGCAGAACGGAGTTCTGACAGTCACCCTGGCTGGAGTTCTCTGGACAGAGGATTGTTTTTGGACTGCGTTGCGCTGAGTGGATTGTGTTGTTAGCTGTTTGTGTGGGTTTTTTTTTTTTTTGCTTTGTTCTCTCTGTTTTTGTATGTTTTCGGTGGTGTCGTTTTCGGGAAAATTTGGATTGTGTGTTTTTTGTGTTGCACTGCTGTGGGCTGGGAGACGTGAAATTTCGTATGCAAGTACATGTAAGAAATGACAATAAATTGTTCCAGATTCCTGATTAAGTATTCAAAAGTACATTCTTTAATGTCAACGCATTGTTGTATTGTTGCAACAAAGCACTTCCAGAACCTCACGACTGAAACAACCTGCAGACTTGCTTGTAGAACCTGTAGGGTGAAGAGCTTGTAGAATTTGTTACAAAGCCTATAGAAATGCCTGTAGAAACACAACTGAATCGACAAAAGGACAGCCATTGTTTTCATTTTTTTAAGTTAATACAACGATAAAACAACTTAATAAAACAACCAACCTACCTTAAAAACCCAGTTACACACCTTTATCTTTATAACTTCCCAACAGCAACACTACTTTAAGCAAGACAAAAAAAAACCTCAATAAAGATTGTATTATTTCACAATGAAGTATTGGTTAATTCTGAGGTAACATCCACCCAATTTTAAAGTCCAAAAGAAGCACACTTCTGCTGTCAATGCAAAAGTTTGTTATGGCTGACTTCTACTGTACTGTAGCATACTGTACTGTCCATCTCACAGGTCTGTATTGGTGACAGGTGAGCCAATTCTCCGTCTGGTCAAACTAGTCGAACTTGGGAGACGTTCTTATTCAACTTCAGTAGAAGCTGGTTTTCAAAGTTGTGTGAATTAATTCTTCCCCTTCTTGGGCTGAAGATGAAACCAGATGCACCACAAAGCCTTTCATGGGCAGCGAGGCAGGCGGGGCTCTTATATTCTTTCCCTGTGAAACGTTTTCTTCAACTTTAGTTCCTACATTAGCATTTTAGTTCCCATAGCCGACATGAAGGAGAAACTGGTTGCAGCTGTTGCTGGCTCTCCTGTGCTGGACGATGCATTCCTGTCCATTTACAGGGATGTTAATTAAAAAAAAAGTTAATTAAAAAAAAATGAGGCATGGAGGCAGATCTCCGAGATTGTTGGGATGAGTGGTGAGGTTTAATCAAACGAATGGCAAATTTAAGCAGTTGCCAATGATGCTAGCTAAATTTCCTCATGAACAGTACATAGCCTATGTGAGCAAATTGTGAGCAGGACTTAAATAAATTCCCTCCAAAATATTTTCCAGCGGGAATGCACCTGATGTGGGTTCACGCATATATTGGGCGATATATAAATAGGCCTGCCTTTAAGAAAATACAAACATGCAACTTCACGATGAATATAGCAAAGACAATGTAAATATAACATATAAATAAATATAAAATATAATATATAGTTACAATATTTATTACTATATACTTTTTTTTTAGAAAATTGATGCGTCGCCTGTCAATACATTTGCAGCACACTTCCTCAAAACTACACTAGCCACGCCCACAAACTGGCTGCAGCCAGCGACACAGCAACTTGGTGACATACAGCGATAATGTCACAGCCGGTGTGAGCGCAGGGTAATGGGAACCTCCATAGAAATGTAGAGGAGTCAAAAGTACAATATTTGTCTTGAAAAGGTAGTGGAGTAAAAGTCACAAGTTCCCAAAAAAATTAATACTCAAGTAAAGTACAGATCCTCGAAAAATGTACTTAAGTACAGTACTCGAGCAAAGGCACTGTCCACCCCTGGGCCACAGCGAGTGCAGTTGAAAATTAGTGAGTTAGCAAGTACTGGCGAACTGACCTCTCAGGTTGGTTAATGTGCATCGTCCCTCCCAATAACAAGTAATAGATGATAATTTGCCATAAGTATTTTTTCTTGTTGCTATTGTTTATTAATAGTGTAGTTGGACAGAATGAGAAATCAGAGTAATTCTGCTGCTTTGTCTGAGGGAACACTGGGGGATCTAAGGCTGTGTGAACGCATGCCAGCTGACATTGTATTAAAGATTAAACATTGAAGACATTAGTGTGGTTTCATGCATTAAGGGTCAATGCCACAGTCACTGTGGTTGTAACTTGAAAAGGATGGTATACTGTTGAGAGGTGAATGTAGTTTCTGCTTACCAATCTAAGAACTGCGAACACAAAATATTAATTTCACAATGAGATGGAATGGTCAGGTGAATCCAGGTGAAAGCTATGATTCCTTACTTGTTTCAGCCTTTTAAATCCACTTCATTTGCAAAAAGGGGTGAGGGAGGCAGGTTAAAGCGAGATTTATTATCCTCTGCACAAATGAAAGAGACACTGAGCAGAAAAGGTGGAGGATAATCATTTGATCCAGACAACACTGCTGAGTGCTGCCGATTTCCTGCCTTTCCCCGTCTTCTCGACATCACAGAGCTTTAGCCGAAATAACCAGCGTAGTCTTAGCAGCCACTAATTGTATTTTTGATTTTTCTTCTATAGAATTCTAAAGCTGTTCCCAACTAGTCAACGGGCTGCTCTTCAGAAAAAATCATCTTCATTCAAAAGCACTGAAATAAGGCCAGGCTCTCCCTTTCTCTTATCCAAAAATGTCTGGCATTGATTCCTCTCGCTCAATCTTTCTCTCTCATAACCTTTATCTTCTACATTATCCATACCTCTCTCAATCTATCACACTGCCTCTGGTATCTAGCCAGGACCTTGCCAACAAAGAGATCTCTGAGAAAGGTAAGAGGATGCTGCAGTGGGGAGAACGTATTGCGCAGAGCATCAAATGGTGCCAAAGCTAGTTAAACGTGTGGCAGAGCAGTGCTAAATCAGTGACAACATTAATCTTTTTTTAACTGCTTTAACTTTTTCCATTGTGGCAGTACACTGCTGCAATTTATTTATTTATTTATTTATCTTATTCTCCGCTTCAGTGTTAACAGCCTGAATAAGAGAACTGAGAATTTCACCATGAAGTCATGTGGAAGGGTCCAAAGACTTTTAGACAGGGCTTTAAAATATGGCTGGGCAGTAATTCAATATTATAGTTTACCATCTTTCAAGAGTATTGTGTCTTGGGATGAAATCCAGATATTGTCAAATTGTGATAAACAATTTTGGTGTCTAAATTAACAATAGCAAGAATCTCTTGCCAAAAAATACCGGACCTCCCAAAATGCCAGCAGCCATACCAACATGTAACCAGGTTCAGCTGAATGACAGACGCTAAGCAGGTGTGGGCTTGGCTAGTACTTGGATGGAAGCCCTCCTGGGAAAACTGAGTTGCTGCTGGATGTGGGGCTGGTTGGCCAGTAGGGGGCAGTCGTCCCTCTGGTCCTAATAAACAACTAAAATCCAAAATGTTCCAATGCAGTGACGGGGACACTGTGCTGTAGGAGATGCCAGCCTTCGGATGAGACATTAAACCAAGGTCCTGACTCACTGTGGTCATTAAAGATCCCATGGCACTTATTGCAGAGTAGAGGGTCCCCAAGTGTACTGGTACAATTCCCAACCTAGCTCTCTCAATCTGGCCACCCAATCATCCCCTTGTGTAACTCGCTCAATACTTCATCCCTCTCCACCTCAAGCTGATGTGTGGTGAGCATTCTGGTGCAAAATGGCTGCCGTGCATCACCCAGGTGGGTGCTACACATTGGTGGTGGTTGAGGTGAGTTTACCCCTTTCACTGTGAAGCGCTTTAGGTGTCAAGATACAGCATTATATAAATGTAATCCATTATTATCATTATCATGTAAATGAGGTCTAAAATATTGGAGGGAAAATTATTTGAAAATTTGGGTTTGGTATAATAAACCAAAATCAGTCTCAAGATTCAAGGAACTTTACTGCCACAGAACCAGGTTGGTGGTATTTGTTTATGATACAGCTAAGTAGCACTGTGTTAACATAGCCAACTTCCCAACATAAATACTCACAGTGAATAAATACTTAGGATACACACAACAATTGCATAGTCATTAAGGCGTATCAGGGGTCATAGCTGACCAAGCACTGTACTGCCGACAAGATTACAGAGTATAGATTATTGACTACTGCAAACTGTTCTCTTCCCGAAGATGTCTTCTCTATCTCTCAATGTCTTCTTCTCCTTTCTCTTCTCCTGTGCATGTGAAGGGTGTGATGCGAGTCTCCCGTGTGCACGTGTAGTCTGTCCTCCTCCCAGGTCTCCACTTGGACACTGCTCATCTCCCCTGTGTGCATGTGTAGTCTGTCCTCCTGTCAGGTCTACATGGTGATGGTGGTCGCATGTCTCCGGTCCTGGGCTGTTCCGGTGGCATCTGGACACTGCTTGGCATCCTCATCATTTTCTTCATAAATCTTATAATTCCATTATCAATCTCTTACCTTCTTTAAATGTAGTATTCTGTGAATCGTGTACACACAACATCCATCACACGTCTGTCCATCTTGGGAGAGAGATCCCTCCTTTGTTGCTCTCTGAGGTTTCTGCCAATTTTTTCTCCCCGTTAAAGAGTTTTATTTAGGGAGTTGCTCCTTATCCGATGCAAGGGTCTAAGGACAGCATTTCCGTTTATTGCTCTTTCTGAGCACAGCCCTCACCTCTCCATCCTGGATGGTGAAGGGGGGGGGGGTTGAGGGCTTAGGTAGTGAGCAGGAAGATGTGCCAACTTTTTCAAACCTAGAATAAAACTCGTTGAGTTTGTCCGGTAGTTCAGGGTCCTCATCCATAGCTGGATTGGGACTTTTTTTGTAGCTGGACTAAGAAAGCAGCCCTGAGGCATACCTGTTCGAAGAACTAATGTAGATGAGTATGTTTTACCCATTCTCACAGTTTGGGGCCATTTGTCAGGAAATCAACTAGCCAATTATAGATAGAGTTGCCCAGACCAAGACCTCAGAGTTTCAATACCAGTTTGGATGGCACAATTGTATTAAAAGCAGCACTGTAATCAATAAACAACATTCTGAGATAGGTATTTTTCTTTTCAAGGTGTAATAAAGCAGTATGCAGAGCAAGTGAGATAGCGTAATCTACAGATCTATTGTAACAGTAGGCAACTGTTGGGTCAAGAGTAACAGGAATGTTGCAATTTCTATATGATATAGCCAATCTTTCCAGGCACTTCATAATAACAGAGGTCAAAGCAATAGGTCGGTAATCAAACAGGTGTTTTCTTTGGTACAGGCACAATGTTGGTTTTCTTAAAACAAGGTGGAACCTCACACAATGACACGGACAGGTTAAAAATGTCAATAAAAACCCTAGATAGCCAAGTGTAACATACAACCCAGCCACGGAGGATGCACAAGCCAGTGCATCCTTAGCGCCGGTCCCAAGCCCGGACAAATGGGGAGGGTTGCGTCAGGATGGGCATCCGGCGTAAAATCTTTGCCAAATCAAATATGCGGATCATAAATAAGACTTACATACCGGATCGGTCGAGGCCCGGGTTACCAACGACCGCCACCGGTACTGTTAACCAGCAGGGTGTCGGTGGAAACTATGCTACTGTTGGGCGAAGGAGAAGGAGAGGGGGAAAGCATGTCCAGAGGCAGCTAGACAGGAGGAAGGGTAGACATGTGGAGGTGAGAGTTGGACTTTGAATGTTGGCACTATGACTGGTAAAGGGAGAGAGCTGGCTGACATGATGGAAAGAAGAAAGGTAGGCATACTGTGTGTGCAAGAGACCAGGTGGAAGGGGAGTAAGGCCAGGAGTATCGGAGGTGGGTTCAAACTCTTTTACCATGGTGTGAATGGGAGGAGAAATGGGGTAGGGGTAATTCTGAAGGAAGAGTATGTCAAGAGCGTGCTGGAGGTGAAGAGAGTGTCAGACAGAGTGATGAGTATGAAGCTGGAAATTGAAGGTTCATTGCTGAATGTTATCAGCACATATGCCCCGCAAGTTGGGTGTGAGATGGATGAAAAAGAAGAATTCTGGAGTGAGTTGGACGACATGGTGGAGAGAGTACCCAAGGAGGAGAGAGTGGTGATTGGAGCGGACTTCAATGGACATGTTGGTGAAGGGAACAGAGGTGATGAGGAGGTGATGGGAAGGTATGGTGTCAAGAAGAGAAATGTGGAAGGACAGATGGTGGTCGATTTTGCGAAAAGGATGGAAATGGCTGTGGTGAATACATATTTCAAGAAGAGGGAGGAACACAGGGTGACATACAAGAGTGGAGGAAAGTGCACACAGGTGGACTACATCTTATGTAGAAGGCGCCATCTAAAAGGGATTGGAGACTGCAAGGTGGTGACAGGGGAGAACGTAGCTAGGCAGCATAGGATGGTGGTCTGTAGGATGACTTTGGAGACCAAGAAGAGGAAGCGAGTGAAGACACAGCCGAAGATCAAATGGTGGAAGTTGAAGAAGGAAGACTGTTGTGTGGAGTTCAGGCAGGAGTTAAGACAGGCACTGGGTGGTAGTGAAGAGTTGCCAGATGGCTGGAAAACCACTGCAGAAATAGTGAAGGAGACAGCTAGGAAGGTACTTGGTGTGTCATCAGGACAGAGGAAGGAAGACAAGGAGACTTGGTGGTGGAATGAGGAAGTACAGCAAATTATACAGAGGAAAATGTTGGCAAAGAAGAAGTGGGATAGTAAGAGAGATGAAGAAAGTAGACAGGAGTACAAGGAGATGCAGCGTAAAGCAAAGAAAGTGGTGGCAAAGGCAAAGGAAAAGGCGTATGGTGAGTTGTATGACAGATTAGACACTAAGGAAGGAGAAAAGGACTTGTACCGATTGGCTAGACAGAGAGACCAAGCTGCAAAGGATGTGCAGCAAGTTAGGGCGATCAAGGATAGAGATGGAAATGTGCTGACAAGCGAGGAGAGTGTGCTAAGAAGGTGGAAGGAATACTTTGAGGGGCTGATGAATGAAGAAAATGAGAGAGAGAGAAGGTTGGATGATGTAGGGATAGTGAATCAGGAAGTTCAGTGGATTAACAAGGAGGAAGTGAGGGCAGCTATGAAGAGGATGAAGAGTGGAAAGGCAGTTGGTCCTGATGACATACCTGTGGAGGGATGGAGATGTTTAGGAGAGATGGCAGTGGAGTTTTTAACTAGATTGTTTAACACAATCCTGGAAAGTGAGAGGATGCCTGAGGAGTGGAGAAGAAGAATACTGGTACCGATTTTCAAGAACAAGGGCGATGTGCAGAACTGTAACAACTACAGAGGTATAAAGTTGATCAGCCACAGCATGAAGATCAGGGAAAGAGTAATGGAAGCTAGGTTAAGAGGAGAGGTGATGATCAGCGAGCAGCAGTATGGTTTCATGCCACGAAAGAGCACCACAGATGCGATGTTTGCTTTGAGAATGTTGATTGAGAAGTATAGAGAAGGCCAGAAAGAGTTGCATTGTGTCTTTGTAGATTTAGAGAAAGCTTATGACAGAGTGCCGAGAGAGGAGGTGTGGTATTGTATGAGGAAGTCAGGAGTTGCAGAGAAGTATGTAGGAGTGGTGCAGGATACGTATGAGGGCAGTGTGACAATGGTGAGGTGTGCGGTTGGAATGACAGATGGGTTCAAGGTGGAGGTGGGATTACATCAAGGATCGGCTCTGAGCCCTTTCTTGTTTGCAATGGTGATGGACAGGTTGACGGACAAGATCAGACAGGAGTCTCCATGGACGATGATGTTTGCGGATGATATTGTGATCTGTAGCGAGAGTAGGGTGCAGGTTGAGGAGAGCCTGGAGAGGTGGAGGTATGCACTGGAGAGAAGAGGAATGAAAGTCAGTAGGAGCAAGACAGAATACCTATGCGTGAATGAGAGAGAGGACAGTGGAATGGTCAGGATGCAAGGAGTGGAGGTGACAAAGGCATTTGAGTTTAAATACTTGGGGTCAACCGTCCAAAGTAACGGGGAGTGCAGTAGAGAGGTGAAAAAGAGAGTGCAGGCAGGGTGGAGTGGGTGGAGAAGTGTGTCAGGAGTGCTTTGCGACAGAAGGGTACCAGCAAGAGTTAAAGGGAAAGTTTACAAGATGGTTGTGAGACCAGCTATGTTATATGGTTTGGAGACATTGGCACTGACGAAAAGACAGGAGGCGGAGCTGGAGGTGGCAGAGTTGAAGATGCTAAGATTTTCACTGGGAGTAACGAAGAAGGACAGGATTAGGAACGATTATATTAGAGGGACCGCTCAGGTTGGACGGTTTGGAGACAAAGCAAGAGAGGCAAGATTGAGATGGCTTGGACATGGGTGGAGGAGAGATGCTGAGTATATTGGGAGAAGGATGCTGAATATGGAGCTGCCAGGGAAGAGGAGAAGAGGAAGGCCAAAGAGGAGGTTTATGGATGTGGTGAGGGAAGACATGCAGGTGGCTGGTGTGACAGAGGAAGACGCAGAAGACAGGAAGAAATGGAAAAGGATGATCCGCTGTGGCGACCCCTAACGGGAGCAGCCGAAAGTAGTAGTAGATAGCCAAGTGTAACATACCTTGAGGAGACGGGAAGGGATACCGTCTGGATCAGCAGCTTTACAAGCCTTAACCTTTTTAAAAGTTTTACTCACATCAGCCTTTGTTACCTTTAGATCGACTCCATTGGGTGGGCACTGTGCTGCTGTCACTGGGTCCAAGTTCTGCACTTCAAAGCAGGCATATAAGTTGCTAAGCTCATCCGGGTGAGAGACATAAGTTTTGATAGCCCCACTGGGTTTAGATTTATAGTCCCATAATTGCGTGCAGCCCCCTCCACATGTGCCATGAGCCACAGCCAATGTATTCCGTTTCCAGTTTGGCCCCATATTGACTTTGGCGGCTTTGATAGCTCTCCTTAAGTAATACCTGGATTTTTGTAGCATTCCTAGTCCCCCCGACTTAAAAGCGGTGGTATGCTCCCTCAGCCTGAGGTGAAAGTCGCTGTTAGTCCAGGGCTTCTAGTTGGGGTAGGAGCAAATAGTCTGTGCTGGGACACAGTTATCTATGCAGAATCTGACATAGCCAGTGACCAATTCAGCATACTCATCCAAATTCAAGGCTGAATCCTTAAAGATTGACCAATCTCTCTTGATTGAAAACATCCCTGAAGTTTGGATTTGTGTTCTGTAGTCCAGCACTGTACTATCCTCACAATGGGCTGTGCACACTTCAATTTCTGCTTGTAGGCAGGAAGCAAGAGCACTGACAGGTGGTCGGATTTCCCAAAGTGAGGTTATGGGATACACCTGTAAGCTGCCTTGATTGTGGAATAACAGTGGTCGAGAGTCTTATTTCCGTTGGTTGGGCAGGTGACATGTTGGTAAAATTTTGGTAGCACAGATTTCAGGTTACAGTGGTTCAAGTCCCCTGCCACAACTGAAATGGCTTCAGGGTGCAAGTTCTCCTGACTGCTAATGGCGCCATACAGTTAGTCAAGCACCGCTGCAGCAATAGTTTGCAGCGGTATGTAGACAGCAGTTAAACAACATACAGGGGAATTCCCTTGGGAGATAAAATGGTCAGCACCTTATTGTTAGTCATTCCAACACAGGCAAACAGGACTGAGTGACTATTTCCACATCAGTGTACCATGAATTGCTAATAAAGAAGCATACACCACCTCCCTTTACCTTGCCAGTAGTCTTCACAGAACAATACATGTGGTGCACAGAAAAACCCTCTGGTTGTATAGCCCTATTAGGTGTATTAGGGCCCAGCCATGTCTCTGTAAAGCAGAACACACAACAGTCCATGTCCCTTTGACAGCTCATTCAGCAATGAAGTTCATCCAGCTTGTTGTTGAGGGACTGGAATGTTAGACAGCAGTATGCTGGGTGCTGGGGAATCGAGGGCCAGGTAGGACGCTGTCGTAGCCTCACCAGGGCGTCACCTCATTTACCCCGCCACCGGTAGTGCTGTCTGCGGCCGTTACCCTATGTCGGTACCTGTTTGTTTGTCGCAAGTAATTTCTCTCAGCAAGTCTCACGGATTCCAGCTGTTGTTGGGAACATCTAATATTATGTCCAGTGAAGTCTGGCGATCATATGTAATTGTACAAAATGCTTTTTGTGCAACAAAAGTGACATAACATGAAAACAAACAAAGCGAGAGCATCTCGTAGCGAGTCACCATAGTACAGCACAATCTGAGGCATATTAGGTACAAAACAATCATACCCAATATGAAAACACCATAAAACTCACTCTGTATTAAGTGTTTTGTCAAAGCGATTGTTATTTGGGGATGCTTTAAGTGTGCACTCTCCCTTATGCCTCTCAGTGCATTCTTAGCATTTCAGTAATATCCACAAGCAGCAATATATTCCGTTCTTTAGCGTACGAAAATATGGAATGAGCTCGATCTTCTGCGCCAATTCATTTTGAAAAAGCAACGGCCAACAGGGAAACTCCCGCTTGCATGTTTTCCAGCAACACCGTCATTCGGCCAAACAATCGTGTAACTTCGGTGATATTGTTGGTCACCTGATCAAGTGAGTCACTCTAAACATGGTCTTTCAGTCAGTCACTCTAAAATGGTCAATCAGTGACATTTGCGTTTGTAGGGTAACATCAAAGCCCATTGGTCAAGTCAAGCCAAAAAAAATTGTTGAGATATATCAGTCTGGAAAGGGTTACAAAGCCATTTCTAAGGCTCGGGTCCTCCAGCGTGGGGAATCTTCCCATGAGTGGCCAGCCTACCAAAATTCCTGCAAGGGTGGCAATGCCTCATCCAGGAAGTCACAAAAAACCGCAGGACAACATCTGAAGAACTGCAGGCCTCCTAGCCTCAGCTAAGCCCATCATTCATGATTTGACAATAAGAAAGACTGGGCAAAAACAGAATTCATGGGAAAGTTGCAAAGTGTAAACCACTGCTAAGAGAAACATTAGTGCTCATCTCACATTTGCAAAAAAAGCACATTTATGACCCCTCAAGCCTTCTGGGATAATGTTCTGTTGCCAGACGAGTCAAAAGTGAAACTTTTTGGAAGATATGGGTCCCATTATGTCTGGCATTAAGCAAACACAGCATTTCACAATAAGAACATCATACCAACAGTCAAAGATGATGGTAGTGTGATGGTGTGGGAATGGTTTGCTGCCTCAGGACCTGGAAGACTTGACATCATTGAAGGAACCATGAATTCTTCTCTCTACCAGAAAATTCTGAAAGAGACTGTCTGGTCATCACTCCATGATCTGATGACTGAAGCGTAATTGGGCTTTGCAGCAGGACAATGATCCAAAACACAAGAGTAAATCCACCTCAGACTGGCTCAAAAGAAACAAAATTAAGATTTTGGCGTGGGCTAGTCAAAGCCCTGACTTGAACCTCATGAAGATGCTGTGGCAGGACCTTAAACGAGCAGTTTATGCTTGAAATCCCTCCACTGTTGCCGAACTACAGCAACTCCACAAAGAAAAGTGGGTCAAAATTCCCCCACAGCGATGTGAAACTATGATCTCCAGTTATAGGACGTGTTTGATTACAGTTGTTGCTGCTAAGGGTGGCACACCCAGTTAGTTCAAGGGGAAATTATTTTTTCACATGGGTGATATGGGTGTTGGATAACTTTTTTCCTTAAGTAAATAAAATGATCATATAAAAACTGTATTTTATGTTTACTTGGGTTCTCCTTGTCTTATATTACATTTTGTATGACGATCTGAAACCATTCAGTGTGACAAATATGCAAAAAAGTAGAGGGAATCAGGAAGGATGGGGGACTATGAAGGTCAAAGAAACAAAATCAATAGCAGGACTCAGGTTAAAATATGTTCAGTGAGACTTCAAAATCAAAACCAAGATTAAAAAAACATTCAATAATTTTAAGTACACCGTAAAAATGAAAAACTAATTTCTCGCTCAGATGATCATACATACCACTCTTCTTCCTATTAAGAGCTGCTGTCAACTATGGATACCAACCCGATGACTTTGTTGTAAACGCGTAAATAGCTAATCATTGGGGTTTCGGATTTTTGTAAACTTATTGGCTATTTTGTCATTAACTTCTTCTTTCTTTGGTTCCTTAGAAATATTCCTTTATTTGTATTCATATTGTGATAATATATATAGCCTATAAAAAGTCAAGAGGGCTTCTCTGATCACACCTGGTTCATTCTCATTTGTTAGTTTTCAGTTATCTTTTGACAAAGTAGATCTCGCTTTTGTTTCCCTTCTGGTCCTGGTTCTCCTTCATTCCTATTGGTTGGTGGAACCAGAAATGACAGATGAGCTGTGCACTTCAGCAAAGTCCAACTATGGAAAGACATGGAGCGCTCACACTAAAGGCTCTAAAATAAGGTCAGGGACCTAAAATGGGTTGAGCATGGCCTTTCCTTACAAAACAATACAAAAATGTAGGATGTGCTTTTTTGTATAGGTTTCAAGTCTACTGAACACAAGCACGTTTTTACTTTCTTGGACTTGAGAACAGTAGTGCTTTGCTGAGTGCCCCAACGACTCACCTGGTAGCACATATACTACATAAGGGTCCTTACCGCAGTGGCCTGGGTTCGAATCCGGCCCAGGCCCTTTGCTGCATGTCATCCCCTCCCTCTCCTGTATCTCTATTGTCACTATCAAAGCGGAAAATGCAAAAATGCACAAAAAAAAGAAGAGAAAAAACAGTGGTGCTTTGCTTCAATGACACCGTGTGTGTCCTTGTAAGGGTGGTGATCAGAGCTGGCTGGGAGAAGCCAGCATGGCTTACTGGCCTGTTACATTTGCATAGAATCTGAACCAGCGTCAATACAGCCCATTTCCCGGTACGTGTGCCTCCTGTGAAGAGTCTGTCCTCCTTGCAATTTTTCACGCTCCCTCATCCTCCTCCTCTTTGTGTGTCTTTGTAACCTGCAAAGTGAAATGTTTGGCGTCTCAGCTCAAGTTTACCAAACAGTCCACTCTGCTGAAAAAAAAAATAGGATGTCCCATCCATCCATTATCCAAGCCGTTTATTCAAATTTGGGTCACGGGATGCTGGAGCCTATCCCAGCAGTCATTGGGTGGCAGGTGGGGAGACACCCTGGACAGGCCGCCAGGCCATCATAAGGCCAACAGGATGTCCGATTTTGTCAAAACAACATGCCACACCCCCAGTTCAATTTAAAAAAGGAGATTTTTTTTGCACACACACACACACACACACACACACACACACACACACACACACACACACACACACACACACACACACGTCACATTTATTCCCTGACTCCTCAACTGCTCGCTTTAAGTCCTGACCACTACATGCCGAACATTAATCCCTTTCCCCAACCTGATCTCCCCTTGATTCTAAACACTGACCTTAAAACACGTTCACTTTTTACAATGACAACCAGTCCTCATGACTACAGCTATTACAGACGCTTGGGTGCATGCAAAAAAATCTGGCTGCACTGAATGATAAAGCTGTTTGTTTGTGTGGATTTTGGTTAGGAGTAAAGGGAACTGCAACATTCAGACATCTCCATAAAGTGAAGTGTTAAAGCATCAGATGCGAGATGACCGGTTCAATCCCATCTTCTCTCTCATCTATTAAGATACTATTAAGATATATAAACTTAAGATACACTTGTCACAAAGCACTGACTGACCTTGGAACAAAGAGAGAAGAAGAAGAAACAAACAAACAAAACAATTGGGTCTTCAGTAGTGGTATGTAATCCTTTCCAATAGCTTTGAAAAGGTCGGTAAACCCCCCACCCCCAAACGGCCAAACAGGAATATGCCGCCCTCATCAATATCACATCGACTGGGATGGCGAGAGGGGAGGGAAAGGGTTAAAGAGCGAGAGATGGAGTGCATGCATGCAGGGGAAGACAGAGGAAAAGATAAAGCGCGTGAAGAGGTGCATGTAGCAGAGGAAAATGAATAATAAAGATAGATATAAATAGAGGGGGAATAGAGAAAGACAGAGAAGAAAGTGGGGAATGAAGAAAAAGAAGATGGACCAGGGGAGAAGACCTCAGAGGGATAAACTGACGATTTAGGTCATAGGTTCATGTGCATCCAGCTGATGCTTTTTTTTTAGCTATTAACACAAAACACATATTCTGACATTCACTCCTCCCTTTCTGAGACCAGGATTTTTACCCCCCCCCCACACACCTACCTTACCCTAACCTGGGTCCATATCACTGTCTCAACACTGCAAATCAGCAGATTCGCATGCGCACATACATACATGCACTGTCCAGGGTTTGTATTCACCCTTTCTGTAGTTGCTTTTTTTTTGGTATATATGTTGTACATTATAACATACATATATGCTGTACTTATAAGTTGTATATTATAATGTACAAAATATACATATATTTATTGCTCTATATAGAATTTGCATGTATTTTTTCACCTATTGCACATTGCATTTATACCAATTAGCCAAAACATTAAAACCACCTGCCTAATATTGTGTAGGTCCCTCTCGTGACGCCAAAACTTCTCTGACCCGTCGAGGCATGGACTCCCCAAGACCTCCGAAGGTGCCCTGGCACCAAGATTTTAGTAGATCCTTTAAGTCCTTAAGTTACGAGGTGGAGCCTCCATGGATTGGACTGGTTTTTCCAGCACCTTCCACAGATGCGCGATTGGATTGAGATCTGGGGAATTTGGAGGCCGAGGCAACACCTTGAATTCTTTGCCACATTCCTCAAACCATTCCTGAACTATTTTTGCAGTGTGGCAGGGCACATTATCCTGCTGAAAGAGGCCACTGCCATCAGGGGATACCGTTGCCATGAAGGGGTGTACGTGGTCTGCAACAATGTTTAGGTAGGTGATACGTGTCAAGGTAACAGCCACATGAATGGCAGGACCCCGGGTTTCCCAGCAGAACGTTCCCCAGAGCATCACACTGCCTCAGTTGGCTTGCCTTCTTCCCACAGTGCATCCTGGTGCCATCTCTTTCCCAGGTAAATGACGCACACACACCCCACCGTCCACATGATGTAACAGAAAACGTGATTCATCAGACCAGGCCACCTTCTCCAACTGCTCCATGGTCCAGTTCTGACACTCACACCTGTCCATTATAGGCACTTTCAGTAGTGGACAGGGGTCATCATGGGCACTCTAACCAGTCTGCAGCTACACAGTAAGCTGCGATGCATTGTGTGTTCTGACACCTGTCTATCATAGCCAGCATTAACTTTTCAGCAATTTGAGTTACAGTAGCTCTTCTGTGGGATCGGACCAGACGGGCTAGCCTTCGCTCCCCACATGCATCAATGAGCCTTGGATGCCCATGACCCTGTCGCCGGTTCACCGGGTGTCCTTCCTTGGACCACTTTTGGTAGGTACTGACTACTGCATACCGGGAACACCCCATAAGACCTGCTGTTTTGGAGATGATCTGACCAACTCGTCTAGCAATCATGATTTGGCCCTTGTCAAAGCTGCTCAGATCCTTACACTTGCCCATTTTTCCTGCTTCCAACACATTCAAGAATTGGCTGTTCACACTTGCTGCCTAATATAGCCCACCCCTTTATAGGTGGCACTGTACCGAGATAATTAATGTTACTCACTTACCTCTCAGTAGTTTTAATGCTTTCGCTGATTGGTGTACACACGGATAAAAAATGGCTATACATATTTTGATTTGACTCATTTAGTGTCAGTAACTTTGCATCGATGATTTTGGTAAAACAACCACAATATTCTAAATAAGTGAACTGACCATCTTTAACCTTTTCCTTTCAGTCCTTTCAATCCATCCCAATACATTCCCCGTTCTTATGTCTGGACAACAGACTTGTGTTGAACCTCGAGGTTCTTGCGATTTCATTACAGACAACAAGCAGCATTGTGTTTTGAAAATGAGTGGAAACAGCGGGAGCGGGGATGTGCTGTGGCCTACGTGTGCTCATTGTACTGATGAAGCGATCCCTGGCTTGACTGAAAGAAGGCACAACAGCAATGCTTGTGCGTGATTTCATAATCGTTTCATGTCATCCTGTTTTTAGCTGGGATATTTTTGAGTAATGCATGATTTATCCATTTTTTTAAATTTTTTTTATTTGCCATAAAATATGTTCCTGCGCTTGGACTCGACTACATCCACCTTTCCTTCCGAAGATGGTCCACTAATAAAATCAGTTACTCCTGATTAAAAATCTAACTACTGGGCTGTCTCTAATAGCAAAAAAAAAAAAAAAATCTTAAAAAGACCTTAACATAATCAAGGATGGCACAGTGGTTAGCGCGGTCGCCTCACAGCAAGAAGGTCCTGGGTTTGAGCCCCGGGGTAGTCCAACCTTAGTGGGTCATCCCGGGTCATCCTCTGTGTGGAGCTTGCATGTTCTCCCTGTGTCTGCATGGACTTGCTCTGGGGCGCTCCGGTTTCCTCCCACAGTCCAAAGACATGTAAGTTTGGTGAATTGGCCGGACTAAATTGTCCCTAGGTATGAATGGGTGTGTGTGTGTGTGTGTGTGTGTGTGTGTGTGTGTGTGTGTGTGTGTGTGTGTGTGGTGTGTGGGGGGGCCCTGTGATGGCCTGGCGGCCTGTGCAGGGTGTCTCCCCGCCTGCTGCCCAATGACTGCTGGAATAGGCTCCAGCATCCCTGCAACCCTGAGAGCAGGATAAGTGGTACAGATAATGGATGCATGGGATAAAAAAAAAAAAAATCCATGCAGACCAATAGACTGCTACCCTTCACCTTTAGTCCTGCCCACACTGTTGCTGATTGGTTCGTTTTTTTGTTTTTTGTTTTCCAACCTGGAAGAAGCCACTGGGGAGGGCAACACCGGGCCTCTTATTCGCTCGAAGAAATTTGAAAAGTGGGTGGGATGAGTGGAAAATAAGTGGTGATGAGCGATTCAGGAGTCTGGAACCAGGCTAACAACCCCCACTCAGCACAGGAAATGCTCACATGGGTAGCAGCCTCTTGTTGATTGCTATGCACGGATTTCAATAAAGTAGCTAAGAATACACAACGTCTCTCTCTCTCTCTCTCTCTCTCTCTCTCTCTCTGCCTCTTCTCTCTCTCTCTCTCTCTCTCTCTCTCTCTCTCTCTCTCTCTCTCTCTCTCTCTCTCTCTCTCTCTCTCTCTCTCTCTCTCTCTCTTCTCTCTCTCTCTCTCTCTCTCTCTCTCTCTCACACACACACACACACACACACACGAGGAAGCACAAATACAGTGGACGCCTCATGGGCTCATTGTTGAATCCCTTTTCTCTGAATTTACAAACTGTCAAAAGGCCCTGGAGCCCCACTTGAATCACACCACACATGGATTAAAATGGAGATTTACCACATTAGCACCGATACACATTCACACTTTAACATTAGCCCGAGTGTCCGACTCAACACACAGAGCAGAAAGAAATGAATGATGAGTGTCTGGGCTGGAAACCTTAATTAGAGTAAGGACCACCTTAAATCACTTAAGATATGTAAAAAAAAAAAAAGTAGAACGTAATAGAAAAGGACACAGTTTACTTGAAGAGTAAATGGACGATCTTGAGCACATCATAAGCTGTAACTCCCATAATTCTTTCTATTCCTGCCTCAATCAGAAGCAAGTCTCACACCTCCTGCGTATTCAAAATGCTGCTGCGAGGCTTTTAACAGGGACCCGTCCGTCCATCCATTATCTAAACCACTTATCCTGCTCTCGGGGCTGCGAGGATGCTGCAGCCGACCCCAGCAGTCATTGGGCGGCAGGCGGGGAGACACCCTGGACAGGCCACCAGTCCATCACAGGGCCAACACACACACACACACACACACACACACACACACACACACACACACCACACCTAGGGACAATTTAGTATGGCCGATTCACCTGACCTGCATGTCTTTGGACTGTGGGAGGAAACCGGAGCCCCCGGACGAAACCCACACAGACACGGGGAGAACATCCAAACGCCACACAGGGGACGACCCCCAAGGTTGGACTACCCCGGGGCTCGAACCCAGGGCAGGACTAAGAGGGACATATAACCCCTCTTAATTTGAATTCTAAATTTTGCAAGCCTGCATGTAGCCTGAGGTCCACAGGACAGGCTCCAGGTCCAAATACAAGACTTAGGGTGAAAAGGTCTTTTGCTGTTGGAGCACCGAGACTGTGGAACTCAGGCTTGCAAATAGCATATCATCTTTATAAAAAAACACTCAAAACTTATTTTCATAGACTGGCATTTTTATAAGGACATAGCAGATTTTGTAGTTTGATGTTCTTTATTCCATTCTTGTCTCCATTTTACGATTTGCTCTATTGTTGTATTAATGTACTTAAGTCTAGTAAAGTGTTTTTGAATGCTAGTTTTTCAACAATGCTCTTTAAAAATCAAGATTTATTATGATTATTATAAGTTGCTGGGGAGAGGGGCATCTGAAGCGGCTGATGATGAGAGGAGATTATTATTATTAGTAGTAGTTTTCTTATCAATTTGTTCTTTTTACAGAACTGGAAATGATAAAATACTTTTCCAATTCCAGGTCTCTATAGTATCCTGGTAGAGGTGTCATGACGGTTTAAACTTAGAAAAATGCAATTTGACCGCATAACATTTTTGTCTCCGATCCCTGTGACAGAATAAACAAGGTAAAGGGGGAGCCTCTAGAATCCGTCACTCGTGCTTTTCCGTTTCCAGCTTTCAAAGGATTTAAACACCACTATCAGGTCTAAAAGACTGCACTGATCAGGGGGA
Organism: Lampris incognitus; assembly: GCF_029633865.1. Lineage (NCBI taxonomy): Eukaryota > Metazoa > Chordata > Actinopteri > Lampriformes > Lampridae > Lampris > Lampris incognitus. The sequence goes on from NC_079213.1 coordinate 105,164,044, forward strand.
CAAGGTTAGAGGATTGGATTTGAACTGGGATAACACCATCATGTGCTTGAAAGGCAATCCTTTTTTTATTTCCGTCATTGTCAAATGAATGTGCCTGTAGGGGGCAGTGTTGGAATGTGGAAAAAGCCCCTTGTTGAACCCAGCGGAGGGGAGCGCCTGTCACCGAGATGCTTTCAGACACGTGAGGTACTGGACCTCCGCTTTGTAAAGAGGCCAACAGCGACCCAACACAGGAATACAAATTCAAACTGGAAAGGAAAACGGGCGCTTCTGCAAACCAGTGGGATGAAGGTGGACTTAATGGAGGGAGAAAACTGTGAACAAGGGAGCTTTCTCCAATTCAAAGACACTGTAATGATAACACGCTCCCTGTTAATTCTGTATATCCACACAGTCACTGCTGGTGTAACATTTCATCAATAGAGGAGCATAGCCCATTATTCTGATGACAAAGGCTTTGACTTCCTGTTACAGAAACCGAGCAGGTTTTGATGGAGTGGCGTCCCCGACTCACAAGAGGATAATCCAGTGTTATGAATGTCTATGTGATGCTTGCCGACTGTTTTCACCATCAACAGGCCCTAATCCGAGGTTGCCTCTAAGGACTGAACACAGTGCGGTAACAAGTCGTGGACCTCTGTTCAGAAAACCAGGTTCCATATCTCTGTTGTCACACCAGGATCCATGCTGACACACGACACAACAGTCACAAACACGCAGGCATCCTGGCACTTTCTGAGTGACACTCAACCCTCTGTTCCCCCAGTACACACACACACACACACACACGCACACAAATGCCCCGGTTCACTCCACATGCCCATGGCTGTCCGGACTTGAACAAACAATGTTGAATTATTGAAACTAAAATACATCCTAGTCTATAAAACCCATGCTTTTTGTGTGAAAATAGGAAGGGTACTCTGTATGTGTGTGATTGTGTGTGTGTGTGTGGCGGGGGGGGGGGGAGGCTGTATATGCTTGTACACTGCATGCATGCGTTTTCCTACACAGAGGCAACCATACATGTTTTATGACTCATGCATGTAAAGGCATGTCCAAGTGTACTTATGTCCCCACGTTGTGGTTCACCGTTTGTATTTTATCTAAGACAGAGTAAAAATCTGTCTCAATCTGGCACCAGACGACATGCAACATTGACTGAAAACACAATCTCAAACTGTGACAAGTTTAAAAAACAATATATACATTCAGTTTTAAGAATGAAAAGATTGTTGGGATGTACTGCAGAGACCCTCTACCTACAATGCACCTACATTAATCACCATGTGGCCCCTGTGATGGCCTGGCGGCCTGTCCAGGGTGTCTCCCCACCTGCCGCCCTGGGACTGCTGGGATAGGCTCCAGCCTCCCCGCGACCCTGAGAGCAGGATAAGCGGTTCGGGTAACGGACGGATAATCACCATGTATTATAAATGTTTCCAATGCATAATCAACTGTTCTTAGGGTCATGCAACAACTCCTGTCTTTGGGAAGTTATGTCAGTTGAGAGCAAACGTAGAACCCTGACAAACCATGGTCCTAAGACTGGCTTTGACTGAAGACAAAATGTCAATATTCCTGTCACCGGGCCTGCATCAAACTAGGTGCAGGACAGTGTTACAGATTCTATATTTGCTAACTAGTGCCCATCCAAACTAAGATGTTCATGAGCATTGTCTAGTAGGACCGTTGGGGGGTACGGGACACTGAGAATCAGAATCAAGTTTATTGGCCGTGCAGGTTTGCACACACATGGAATTTCACTCCTGTTTCGTGACTCTCTCAGTGTACTTAACAGAATAACAACACTACAACAAAATCTTCAGATATATACACAAGCTACTACTACTACTACTTCCGTCTGCTCCTGTTAGGGGTCGCCACAGTGGATCATCCATTTCCATCTCTTCCTGTCCTCTGAATCTTCCTCTGTCACACCAGCCACCTGCATGTCCTCTCTCACCACATCCATAAACCTCCTCATTAGCCTTCCTCTTCCCTAGCAGCTCCATATTCAGCATCCTTCTCCCAATATACCCAGCATCTCTCCTCCACACATGTCCAAACCATCTCAATCTTGCCTCTCTTACTTTGTCTCCAAACTGTCCAACCTGAGCTGTCCCTCTAATATACTCGTTCCTAATCCTGTCCCTCTTCATCACTCCCAATGAAAATCTTACCATCTTCAACTCTGCCACCTCCAGCTCCACCTCCTGTCTTTTCATCAGTGCCACTGTCTCCAAACCATACAACATAGCTGGTCTCACAACCATCTTGTAAACCTTCCCTTTAACTCTTGTCGGTACCCTTCTGTCACAAATCACTCCTGACACTTCTCCACCCACTCCACCCTGCCTGCACTCTCTTCTTCACCTCTCTTCTGCACTCCCTGTTACTTTGTACAGTTGACCCCAGGTATTTAAACTCGTACGTCTTCGTCACCTCTACTCAGATATATACACAAGCATCGACTATATAAAGGTGAAATAAGAGGTGATTAAGTGCTATGGTTCAGAGAATATATCAGATATGCTAAAATAAATGTTAGCAGGTTATTTACATACATGCCTGAGGTAGATGGACATGGCAGAGCACACCAGGATACGTACAATGTGCAGTGCACACAAAATTGTTGGATTTATTTGACAATTGAATGTTCATTTGAATGACAGCTTGTGAAAAGAAACTTTTTATATCTGGTTGTTTTAGTGTACAGTGCTCTGTAGCACCTACCAGCAGGGAGGAGTTGGAACAGGTTGTGACAGGTCTCTGCAGTGATGTTGCTTGCCTATTTCCTGACTCAGGAGACGTTTAAGTCCTAAATGGAGGGCAGGTTGGCACCAATGATTTTCTCTGCAGACTTAACTGTCCGTTGTAGTCTGTTCCTGTCCTGTTTGGTGGCTGATCCAAACCAGACAGTGATGGATTTGCAGAGGATAGACTGGATTATTGCAGTATAAAACTGAATCAGCAATTCCTGAGCCAGGTTGAACTTCGTGAGCTGGTGGAGAAAGTACATCCACTGCTGGGGCTTTTTGATGATTGTGTCTATATTGGATGCCCAACTTAGGTTCTGGGAGATTGTAGAACCAAGAAATCTGTAGGTTTTTGCCATAGACTGTGCTGTTGAGTATGGTGAGTGGGGGGGGGCAGTGTTGGGGGGCTCCTCCTGAAGTCCACTGTCATCTCCACTGTTTTGAAGGTGTTCAGCTCCAGGTTGATATGGCCTCACCAAAGGAACAGCTGTTCAACCTCCCGTCTATATGCAGACTTGTCACCATCCTGGATAAGGCAATGATGGTTGTGTCGTCCACACACTTCAGGAGTTTAACAGATGGGTCTCCTGATGTACACTCATTTGTGTAGAGGGAGAAGAGTAGAGGGGAGAGCACACATCCCTGGGAGGCTCCAGTGATTGTCCAGGTGCTGGATGTGAATTTCCCCAGCCTCACCTGCTGCCTCCTGTCTGTCAGGAGGTTTTTAATCCACTGGTGGATGGGTGCTGGTACAGTAAGCTGGGTGAGTTTGGAGTGGAAGATGTCTGGGGAAATGGAGTTGAACGCTAAGCTGAAGTCGACAGACAGGACTCTTGCATGTGTCCCAGGGGAGTCGAGGTGTTGGAAGATCTAGTGCAATTGACTGCATCCTCCACTGATCGGTTTGCTCGGTAGGCAAACTGCAGGGGGTCGAGTAGGGGGCCTATGATTTGCTTCAGATGGGCAAAAACCAGTCTCTTGAAGGTTTCCATGACCACAGATGTTAGGGCAACAGGACTGTAGTCATTTAGTCCTGTGATATGGGGTTTCTTCAGGACAGGGATGACAGTGGAGCTCCCCCCCCCTTTTCTCCCCATTGTAACGGCCAATTACCCCACTCTTCCAAGCCGTCCCGGTTGCTGCTCCACCCCCTCTGTCGAACTGGGGGGGGCTGCAGACTACCACATGCCTCCTCCGATACATACGGAGTCGCCAGCCGCTTCTTTTCACCTGACAGTGAGGACCTTTGCCAGGGGGACATAGCGCGTGGGAGGATCATGCTACTCCCCCCAGGTCCCCCTCCCCCCTGAACAGGCACCCCGACTGACCAGAGGAGGTGCTAGTGCAGCGACCAGGATACATACCTACATCTGGCTTATCACCCGCAGACACGGCCAATTGTGTCTGTAAGGACGCCCGACCAAGCTGAAGGTAACATGGGGATTCGAACCAGAGATCCACGTGTTGGTAGGCAATGGAATAGACCACTACACTACCCGGATGCCTCATAGTGGAGCTTTTTAAGCAGGAGGGGCCCTCACACAGCTCCAGTGATCTGTTGAAAATCAGTGTGAAAATGGGGGCCAGCTGGTCAGCACTGACTTTCACACAGGAGGTGAAACTCCATCCAGGCCCGGTGGTTTAATGGTCCTCTGTCTCTGGGAGAGCTGGCACAAACCCTCAACACAGATCCTGAATGCAGGCGGGGGAGGGGTCGCGGGGAGGGGAAAAGGGCTAGCAGAGGGTGCAGCTGAGAGTGTATTGTAGCCGGAGAAGGTGAGGGGTTGTGAAAGTTTGCTTATCAAACCTGCAGTAAAACCCATTTAGATCATCAGCCAGTAGGATGGTTCCCTGCAGTGTGTGTGTGTGTGTGTGTGTGGGGGGGGTCTCCTGTAGTTGGTAATATCTTTAAAAACATCTCTAGACTGATGCTGGGTTGTTGGCAGAAAACCTGTTTTTTTTAAATTTCAGAGCAGCACCTTTTTGCCCCTCTGACCTCCTTTGTGAGTGCATTTCTGGCTTGGTTGTACCAGATCCTATCGCCACTCCTGTAGGCTTCCTCTTTGGCCTGATGAAGCTGCCTGCGTTTTGCTGTGGACCAGGGCTTATTGTTGTTGAAGGTAGAGTAAGTTTTAGTGGGCACACACGTCCTCACAAAAGCTGATGTAAGATGTCACAGTGTCAGCAAGTTCGTCCAGGTCCATAGATACAGTCTCAAAACACTCCAATCAGTGCAGTCAAGGCAGGCCTGGAGCTCCAGTTTTGACTCACTGGTCCATTACCTCACAGTTTTAACCACAGGCTTTGCAGATTTTACTTTCTGCCTGTAGGCTGGGATAAGATGAATCAGAATTTGATCAGAGAGTCCCAGGGCTACAGGGGGGGACAGCGATAGGTGTCCTTTAATATTGTGTAGTAATGATCCAGAGTGTTTTTGTTAACATGCTGTCTGTATTTTGGCAGTTCATGGCTGAGGACTGCTCTGTTAAAATCCCCAAGGATAATGAGAATGGAGTCTGGATATTTGCGCTCCATGTTTATAATTTGATCAGCCAGGTGTTTTAATGCCTCTAACACAGGCCTGGGGTGCCATATAGACACCAACCAGAATAAATGATGAAAATTCCTGCGGTGAATAGAATGGTTTACAGTCAATGAAAAAGTCTCTAAGTGAGGGCTGCATGATTTCTTCCAACACTAACATCCGTACACCAACCTTTGTTTATGTATAAGCATATGCCGCCACCCTGTTTTTTCCCTGATAGCTCCGTTTCGCGGTCCGTTCGGAAGAGTTTGAACTGCAGCAGATGAAGTATACTATCCGGTGTATAATAATAATAATGACACATTTTATTTGTGGGCGCCTTTCAGAGCACTCAAGGCCACTTTACAGAGCACAGTTAAAAAACAAGCAGCACTGTATCAGACAGCATAAAATCAAAACAAAGCAGGGTAGACAATAAAAAGTTAATAGAACAAATAAGTATAAAATCATCATCTGCACAAAACTCAATGAAGCGAGGATCAGACTGAACATGCCAGTTTGAAAAGATGAGTTTTGAGATGGGATTTGAAGGTTGAAAAGAGAGTCAATGTTGCACATGTCTTGTGGGAGAGTTCCACAGGCAGGGGGCAGAATGACTGAAGGCTCTAGACCCCATGGTAGTCAAGTGGACCCATGGTGTAGTGAGTTGGAGAGCATAAGAGGATCTGAGCGTGCGGATATGAAGGACTTCGGAAAGATACGAAAAAGCTAGGTTACTAAAAACCTTAAAGGTGAGAAGCAGGATCTTGAAGTCAATACGGTATTTAACAGGGATCAAATAGAGCTGCTGAAAAACAGAAGGGATATGATCTGTGGAAGGAGTTCTGGTAAGGATATGGGCAGCTGAATTCTGGACCAACTGAAGTTTATGAAGACACTTGAGGGGAAGACCAAAGAGAATAGAACTGCAGTAGTCAACATGGGATGTAACCAGGGTGTGAATGAGTATGGCAGTGCTGTTGTTAGGTGTAAGTGTAGTGTAGTAAGTCTAAGTGTTCACTAAGCCAGGTTTCAGTGAGGCACAGGGCAGCAGATCTGGAAAAGTCATTTTTTTCCCCATTTATGAGTAGGAGTTCATCCATCTTGTTGGCCAGAGAGCGGACATTCGCCAGGTAATTGATGGTAGCGTGGTTCTAAATCCCCAATGTTGCAGCTTAACGAGTGCGCCAGCTTGCTTACCCTGTCGTCGTCTCTGTCGGAGTCCACACAGAGCTGCACCAGCCAAAAGCTCGGCAAGACTTTCGTTAAAACTTTCAGTTAAAGTCAGTAAAAAGGTCTGTTCAGTTTGTCCAGTGGACAGTTGAGGCTTAAAAGTTCTTCCCTGCTGTATGTGAGCAGTGAGTAGGTACTGGAAACCAAACAAAAACAGAAAAAGTACAAGAGAGTGGAGAAATGAGGCTACCATCCGTGGCGCCATCTTGATGACGTGTTCAGTTGATTTAAAAACAGAAACCTTGCACACCGAGTCAAAAGAAAATATTGGGTACATCCAATTCTGAGAAAGTGTCAAGAGGAGACTACTAGATGCCATGCCCAAGACGGTTGTACAGATAAAATCATATTTAAACCAAGCTATCTTTCCTGTGACCCCCCCCACACCTACTGTGTCCTATTTTAGCTTAGAAATCCCCCCAAGAAGAGACAGAAACGGCTTAGACAACCCCCCCAAGCAACAAGAGAAAAAAACAGACTTACTCCTCTAGTGAGATGTTTGAGAACACTGAGATATAGGCTGGAGTCCAAGAAGGAGGCAGGCCAGGATGGCCAGAGCCGCCATTGGCCACTGTCTCAGCTGCTGTCCACCTCTCTGGTGATAATGTCTGAGGGACAATCTGCAGCACTGCCCAGCACCTAAGATGATAACATGGGAGCAAATAAACAAAAACAGATAATCAGAATCACCTTCAATGTTTAACATATTGACACCTCTGGTAGCAGTCATAGGCTGCGGTGAGGCTGAGGATTGGGAAGGCTAATATTTAACCAACTACCATACTTGCCTTAATGACCTGTAGCATGCCATTCAATAGCTCCCTTTCCTTTGCTGCTCACATTAAACGTCAGCTCGGTAAAGCTTGAAATTAAACACTTTTCATAATGAATGTATGTTTTCAGGGTTGTATGCAGTTTTTTGGTTCACTTTTTTTTTTTTTTTTTTGGATTTTCCTTCTTTTTCTGCACAACTGTATTCGGCCAGTTACCCCACTCTTCCGAGCCATCCTAATCTCTGCTCCACCCCCTCTCCTCTGCCAATCCGGGGAGGGCTGCAGACTACTGCATGTCTCCTCCAATACACATGGAGCCGCCAGCCGCTTCTTTTCACCTGACAGTGAGGAGTTTCGCCAGGGGGATGTAGCGCGTGGGAGGATCATGCTATTCCCCTCAGTTCCCCCTCCCCCATAAACAGGTGCCCGAACCGAGCAGAGGAGGCGCTAGTGCCGTGACCAGGACAGATACATCCGGCTTCCCACCCGCAGACATGGCCAATTGTCTGTAGGGGCGCCCAACCGAGCTGAAGGTAACACGGAGATTTGAACTGGCGATCTCGTGTTGTTAGGCAACGGAATAGACCGCTACGTGGATGCTTGATTTGGCATTTTAAGAAAGCCACTTTATTTCGTCATTATAATCTTACAACAAATTCGTTCTCTGCATTTAACCCATCCTATTGTGGAGCAGTGGGCAGCTGCGGTGCCCGGGGACCAACTCCAGTTCTTCTTTCCATTGCCTTGCTCAGGGGCACAGGCAAGAGTATTAACCCTACCCCGCAAGTCTTTTTGATGGTGGGAGGAAACCAGAGCACCTGGAGGAAACCCACACACATATGGGGAGAACATGCAAACTCCACACAGAAAGGACCTGGGACAGCCTGGTGTTCGAACCCAGGACCTTCTTGCTGTGAGGCAACAGTGCTAACCTCTGGGCCACCATGCCGCCAGTGACTGACTTTTGATGTGGGCATTTACACAATGCGAGCGTCTTTAAGCATTCTCAATAATTCAGGTAAGGAAATCACAGAAACTTGAATCAGTTCATCTGGATACAACGTTTAAGAGAAGCATTTCATCACTCAACTTAGTGACCTCTTCAGTCTCAACTGACTGCAGGTATCCCCACCCTTATAAACAATACGATGTGCACATCCTCATCCTTGAAAGAGGGGTCACTGGCCTGTAGATGGGTGTAGACTGCAGAGTCCTGGCTTGACATGTTAGCTCTTCTTTGTTGTGCCATCCTCTTGGCCAGCGTCTGTTTGGTTTCCCCGATGTACAAGTCACAGCAATCCTCCCAGCACTTAGTTAATGGTCATGGAAATTTGAATATGAAACCGATCGCTGTTTTTGGTCTTTATGCCACTGTATTGTTTATAAGGGTGGGCATGCCTGCAGTCAGTTGAGACTGAAGAGGTCACTTAGATGAGTGATGAAACGTTTCTCTCAATAAAAGTTGTGTCAAGATGAACCGATTCAACTTTTTGTGATTAAGGCGAGTGTTTACACATTAACACAATGAAATACAAGATCATTGATTTGACAAGTACAACAGCCAATAACCTGCAAATAACTTCCATCGTAAATATGCACTTTCAGTGTCTGCACACATCATTGCCAATCAAAACGCAGACTTCTTTCACGAGGTGGTGTAACAAAGCGCAGCACTCCGACAGTGAATTTACGAGCATGCAGGAATTTTATTCAATAACATCAGAAGGAGGACAAATTGGCATCTGTCCAGATGTTGCGCCAGACTCTGGACAGAGAGCTTAAACATTTGCACAATAGCCAGCAGTTAGGGAAGTCTTAGCCTTCTTTAGCCTACATTACCCGCCACCCAATGTGACAGTGGTAATTGCATTGTAAGCACTCCAAATCCCAAATCCCAGAAATTCAATGAAACAGATCGGTGCCAATACATGACCCTCTTCCCCACTGGTTAAAAAAAAAAAGTTCAACCTGAGTTTTAGCTACTGACATTGGAGTATCAGTTGGTTAAGGTCTTTTACAAGCTTGGTCTGTCATATTTGCTTGTTAGCCACATCTTTGCTTGGTCTTCAAACCTGCTGCCACCTGTAATTTTCTTGAGCATTTGGCTATTACGCTGAAGTAAAATGCTGCACCTTGATCATTTTCCCCAGGAAAAGTACTACCCAAAACTAACCATTAAAATAAACAACTACCAAAGCACACATGATTTTAGGGCTCTCACAAGTAATCACTTAACTCAAAAAATGAATCCTTGATTACAAATTACTACCTTGAAGCTTTGTGCATGTCTAGGCATGGCTGGGCATGTCTAATGACCGCACAGGGCATCGAAGTGCAGCACGCTGATTACGCAGCAGATTATTTGTGTCAAGAAAATGGAGGAAAATAAAGATAAAGACACTCCAGGCTACCTTTCACATAATAAAATGTAATAAAACAGGGGCAACATAAGAGTGTGGACTTCAAACTAAAAAAAGGATCTCAATTATATTACATAGCAGTGGGCAACCGAAGGAACCAAAGAGTAAATTGTCGGCCAGTCAATCTTACATTATATTCTTCTTTCAGCTTGTTTCCCGTTTCTCAGGGGTCGCCACAGCGGATTTTTTCGTTTCTATCGGTACCATGTGAGGGCACAGCACCAATGGCAACCGTTGTTAACCTGGGCCTCGACCGATCCGGTTTGGTCTTGTCAATCCGCATCCTGATTTAGCAAAATTTTACATCAAATACCCTTCCTGATACAACCACTAACCCTATGGACAGGGGCATAGGTAAAGCACTGGATGCCATCCCAGTATTCATGGACTTGTACCCATGCCTGTCGCCATCCCAGTATTCATGGACTTGTACCCATGCCTGTCGCCATATTGCCTCAGCAATGCATTACAGAAAAAGCTGGCTCTATTACATCCTCATGCTATATAGCACAGCTTTGAGGATGACCCCCTACATTAGCAGTTGCAGGGTACAGGAATTGTAATTGAAGGCAATCAGGCTTCATGACTATGCATGCACTCACAGTATATAGACTTTTATACAGTGTGTTATTAGAACAATAGTCATCCAGTATAAATAATGAAATTTAGTGTTAATGAACTTATTTGAGAGAGAGTTTACTTGTACAATCCACACAGCGCCCTTTCTACTTTCAGTTATTTAGTGGTTGCTATCTACTCTGCTCGGCTATCTGACCACTCAACATGAGTAAGGGTCTAAACTCCGTGTATTATTGACTGTAAAATACACTAACTTTACTTTCTGATCAATCTTACATTATATTATTGCTCTTGAATAACTGTATAGTACTGTCTTGATGCATGCTCAATAATCCAGGCAAGAAAATCAAAGAAGGTTGCATCAGTTCATCTGGACACAACGTTTAATGACAGATACGTTTCATCACTCATCAAAGTGACCTCTTTAATCTTAATTGACTGCAGGTATCCCCACCCTTATAAACAACACAGCTGCATAATGACCGAAACCAACGACCAGTTTCATATACAAATACGGCGTGACCATTACCTAGTTTCAATGGCCATGTGTACTATTCACAGAGAAGCTACACCCATCTACAGGCCAGTGACCACTCTTTCAAGGATGAGGATGTGCACACCCTTGATAGGGAAGAACACTGTGAACGGGGAGTCAAGGAGGCCATCTATGTTAAGAGGGAACAACTATCCCTGAACCGGGGGGGGGGGGGGCTCAGAGTACATCTGTCACCATCTTACAATGCTGTGATTGCAAACAGTCACAAATCCTCTGTGAATAGTACACATCGCCATTGGAACTCTAGTTAATGATCACACCCATATTTGCATATGAAACCGATCGTTGGTTTCGGTCGTTATGCACCTGTATTGTTTATAAGGGTGGGGACACCTGCAGTCAGTTGAGACTGAAGATGTCTTTTAGGTGAGTGATGAAACAGGTCAATAAATGTATCCAGATGAACTGATTCAACCTTCTTTGACAGTAAAGTACTTTTTTCATCTTAAGTCTATTAATCATCAGAACAACTGACAGATTACTTGTGTACCAAAATAGTCATTAGTGACAGTCCTATGATTTATTCATGAATTAGTTATCATCTTAAATATGCTAGTGATAGAAAGTATCAACAAATAAGAATTTGTTTGCATTTAATCTTGAAGACTGGCATGTTGGCATACACCAACATTCTGGTCTCAACAAAAGATTAAAACATACCCCACTGCTCAACACAACAAATCCTTACGTCCTGTTCAACAGAACAAGTATAATGGCAGAAATTGGTGATTCTGTTTTTAGATGTCGCTGCACCCATTCTCAGCATGGCAGTTCCACGGTAACTAATAGCTTGACCTCTGCCTTCTAGACGGCGGCGTAGAGGTACCCCTCTGTGCTTCAGTCTTATTTTTGCACGCACGTCAGAGATGCATGTGGAATGTGGGTGAGAAAATAAAAACAATTACGCCTAAGAAATCATTTGCATGTGAGTCAGTGGCAGAGGAAGTGCAAAAAGAGATTGTGTGGCTGCTAAAATGTGTGTGATGACAGCATTGACAATTTGTGTGAATAACCGTGTGTGTGTATAAGATACGACTGAATACGTGTGTGAGTGTGAGAGAGCAGGTAGCAGTGCATCATTTACTGCGCTTAACATTTACTACAATAGACTATCAAGAGAAATTGAGAAATTATTTATCCATTTATGTTTTTTGGATCCCCCACCCTTTTTCTCCCCAATTGTACTTGACCAATAACCCCCCTCTTCTGAGCCGTCCCGGTTGCTTCTCTACCCCCTCTGCCGATCCGGGGAGGGCTGCAGACTACCACATGCCTCCTCCAATACATGTGGAGTCACCAGCCGCTTCTTTTCACCTGACAGTGAGGAGTTTCACCATTGGGATGTAGCGCATGGGAGGATCACGCTATTCCCCCCAGTTCCCCCTCCCCCCTGAACAGGCGCCCTGACCGACCAGAGGAGGTGCTAGTGCAGTGACCAGGACACATACCCACATCCGGCTTCCCACCCGCTGACACGGCCAATTGACCTATCGCAAAGTACCGCCCCAGAACGGTGCTTGTCCAATCCTACCTTAGCAATGGTCCGTCAAGCTTTCAAACACAGCAACATGCTGAAACGGTGTGCCTATGGGATCTGCAGATCGGATACTAGATATCTGAAAAGTTTGGAGGGGGTGTAATTTTTCTTTCCCTTCCCGAAACCCAGAACGCAAGAAGTGCAATGTCGGCAATAGATTTGGCAGTATAGCAGACCCCATGGCCAGTTGAATCCATCCAAAATCAACAAAAATACCTGCCTGCTCCAAGCTAAGCTTGCTAGTAGCTATTATTGATAGCTAATACGGCTAACGTATTATTACTGTTACTTTTACCCACACAATGCGCTGATTTCTTCCTTCACGTTTTGGTGTTTTCCGGCCACTTCCTGGCGAGTTCTGAAATGCTTGACGGGCATAGCAACAGTAACTAAGGGGGGCGGGACTTTGCGAAAGGTCAATTGTGTCTGTAGGGACGCCCGACCAAGCCGGAGGTAACATGAGGATTCGAACTGTAGATCCCCATGTTGGTACTGCAACGGGATAGACCGCTACGCTACCCGGACGCCCTGAAATTGAGAAATTACAATTTCTCAAAGGATAAACCTTCTTTTTTTTACATTTACAGAATGTATCAATTTAAATTTGCAGGGTTGGACTTAGTTTCCATAATTTGTTAGACTGATATACATTTTAAATACAATCATCATCATCGTCATCTTAAATATCCAGAAATCTGTTTGTTCTCCTGAAGGTGAAGAGTTTAATTTGAGGGGGACATTTAATTGACTGTTTAACAAGCAGCTACAAAGTCCCCGCTTGGTGCACACTAATATGAAGCCTTTCTCTCCAACTGTTCATAGTAAAAAGACCACTATAAAAAAAAATTATGGTAGATTAACATGACATTAATTCTCAGAATTAAAAATACAATTTATGTTCTATCTGTGGTGTTATTAACTGCTGCAGTCTTTCAGCCTCCTTTAGTTTTTAGAAACATTTTTAATAAAGATCAAAATTTTTAGTATTTTTTCCCCAAATTTTTAGTATCTTACTTCTAATAGTGAAACCATGATGTTGCAAACAACAAAATTTTTTACTATCCAATGTACACGTTTATTTATACTTAATAACTGTATGTATATCTGCATGATTCTGAATGTGAGCACTTGTTATTCATTGTACTCAAAGTTACAGGTTATAATTTTCGGGCCATTGTTAAGTTGGTTTGTGTGCAGGCAACTGTCACTACAGTGGCGAGAAAGGAGGGAAAAAAAGTGACTGCCAAAATAAGCCAATTAAAAAAGACACTGTGGAGTCCAGTCAAAAATTAAGCGGTTATTGCTGTCCAATGAGATTATTGTAGGGCCGTTCAGCTGTGAAATACACCATATGGACAAAAGTATTGGGACACACCTCTTAATCATTGAATTCAGATGTTTCATTCAGACCCATTGCCACAGGTGTATAAAATCAAGCAGCTAGCCATGCAGTCTGCATTTACAAACATTTGTGAAAGAATGGGCTGTTCTGAAGAGCTCGGTCAATTCAAGCGTGGTACTGTCATAGGATGCCACCTTTGCAATAAGTCAGCTCGTGAAATGTCTTCCCTGCGAAATATTCCATGGTCAACTGTAAGTGGTATAATTGAAAAGTGGAAGCGTTTAGGAACAACAGCAACACAGCCACGAAGTGGTAGACCACGTAAAGTCACACAGTGGGGTCAACGACTGCTGAGATGCATAGTGCGTAAAAGTCACCAACGCTCTGTTGACTCAATTACTGCAGAGTTCCAAACTTCCTCTGGCATTAACATCAGCACAAAACCTGTGCGCCGGGAGCTTCACAGAACAGGTTTCCATGGCTGAGAAGCTGCATGCAAGCCTTACATCACCAAGCACAATGCAAAGGGTCAGATGGAGTGGTGTAAAGCACGCTGCCACTGGACTCTGGAGCAGTGGAAACGTGTTCTGTGGTGTGACGAATCACACTTCTCTGTCTGGCAGTCTGATGGACGAGTCTGGGTTTGGCAGATGCCAGGAGAATGTTTCCTGCCTGTCTGCACTGTGCCAACTGTAAAGTCTGGTGGAGGAGGGATAACGGTATGGGGTTGTTTTTCAGGGGTTGGGCTAGGCCCCTTAGTTCCAGTGAAGAGAAATCTTAATGTTTCAGCATACCAAGACATTTTGGGTTATTCCATGCTTCCAACTTTTGTGGGAACAGTTTGGGGAGGGCCCTTTTCTGTTCCAGCATGACTGTGCCCCAGTGCACAAAGCAAGGTTCATTAAGGCATGGTTTGGTGAGTTTGGTGTGGAAGAATTTGACTGGCCCGCACAGAGCCCTGACCTCAACCCCATCGAACACCTTTGTCATGAACTACAATGGCGATTGTGAGCCAGGTCTTATCGTCCAACATCACTGCCTGACCTCACAAATGCTCTTCTGGATGAATGTGCAAAAATTCCCACAGACACACTCCAAAATCATGTGGAAAGCCTTCCCAGGAGAGTGGAAGCTGTTATAGCTGCAAAGGGGGGACCAAGTCCATATTAATGCCTATGGATTTAGAATGGGATGTCATTAAAGCTCCTGTAGGTGTGATGGCCAGGTGTCCCAATACTTTTGTCCTTATAGTGTATGTAGGGGCAGCAGACATCAAATGTATGTGTACAGAAAAAAAAAATCTCAATTTAGCCTTAAAGTGAAAAATTCACTTGTCTTCACTTCCCCAGAAGGTCGTCACTCCAAAGGTTAAACTGTCTAAAACCAGGCAGACACTACAATCTAACTAATCTTGTACAATTTGTCAAGTGACATTACATGTTTAAATCGCCCGTTCTACACGGCCAAAGCCTACGATGTCTATGCTCACACTGTACGGTTCGATCAACACCACGACAGGGGTGCTCACACTGCAGTTTAACACGGACAACTCCAAAAAATTTTGTCCACTGACAATTTTATCCATCCATTATCTAAACTGCTTATCCTGCTCTCAGGGTCACGGGGATGCCTGAGCCTATCCCAGCAGTCATTGGGCGGCAGGCGGGGAGACACCCTGGACAGGCCACCAGGCCATCACAGGGCCAACACACACACACACACACACACACACACTTTTAACCTTTTCTACCAAACTACATAATGACCTGCTTGGTTATTTGTATGCAATCAGTTCCATCTTTAAAGAAGCTGGGACTAGCTACTGTAGAATTATGTGCTCTTACCATAATATTTTCAGAATTAGAATTTTACATTCTGATGATCCTCTTAACAAGCCATGGAGGATATTACAACTCAATGTGTTCTGTGGTTTCAATGAAAAACAAGCCATTTCAGGAAAGCTGAAACAAGTGGTCCTTAATATAATTTTCCGGATCCAATCTGTTTTCATTGGACCAACGAGAAACATTCGTAAACCTGTTGATCCTCGTATCCAAAGGTTTTATTCTGTAAAGTTGACTTCTAGAAACTTTTCAAGACTCAATTTTCCTTCACTGGTAGAATTATTTAACAGATTTTGTCCCTCAGTGATCCAAAGTCAGAGTTTTGCTTGTTTAGGCACTTATTATACACCGACTGCAGAGCTTTTGGAACATGCTGTAAAAACACATTGTATATTTTTGAGGAAAAAAAGCTGTAGTCTCCCATAATGCACTAGGACTCAGCTCGCAGCTAGTAGAGAATGCAGCAGCTGGGATTGTGTCTAAAAGCAAAGACATTTACTAATGATGTATGGATATACATTTCTTGATATGATGAAAAACACTTGGTAACATTGTTTTGAGAAATGACTTAAGAGTTTATTATTATTAAAGACAATTCTCTCTGTGTTGTCCTTTTACTCAGCCTGAAATCTGAAATCCATACTGTTTGCTGTACTGCATGAGGATGTGCCATCAGGTTGGTGGGAGGAGTAAAGGCTGCATGTCTTTGCTCACTTCACCCAGTGTTTCTAAGTCTCTCTCTACTTTCCTGTTAAATATAAAGCCAAAAAAATGTCCAAAATATATCTTAAAGGTTTATGGCTTTCCCTCTACAGCTTAGAGGAGTGCTGTGCTGCACAGCAGTACTTCATTAAGTAAGCTTAGCAACTTATGCTTCCATAGCACCACATTATCCATCCATCCGTCCATTATCCAAACCGCTTATCCTACTGAGGGTCGCAGGGATGCTGGAGCCTATCCCAGCAGTCATTGGGCAGCAGGCGGGGAGACACCTTGGACAGGCCGCCAGTCCATCACAGGGCCAACACACACAGTCACAGCTAGGGACAATTTAGTATGGCCAATTCACCTGACCTACATATCTTTGGACTGTGGGAGGAAACTGGAGCACCTGGAGAAAACCCACACAGACACGGGGAGAACATGCAAACTCCACACAGAGGATGACCCCCAAGGTTGGACTACCCCGGGGCTCGAACCCAGGACCTTCTTGCTGTGAGGCGACCGTGCTAACCACTGCGCCACCGTGCTTTTAAAACCACACCAAACTTACCCAGCATGCTGTGCTGCACAGCAATACTTCATTACATAAGCTTAGCAACTTACTCAACTTGTGCTAATATAGCACCACATGTTATCATTTAGTAGAAACCAGATTCAGTGATGCTTTGAACAGATACTGTCTAAAGTAAAAGCTAATGACTATTAATTATGGTAGACAGAAAGATTAGAAGGCAGAAATTAAGTTTAAAACATTCGACAATGAACACCCATAGGAAATGAATTATAATTGGACTACAGTTAAATTGACTGAAACTTTATGGGGGGAGGGGGGTGGACAGTCATACAAGCCATTAGATAAAAGTTAGTCTACAACAGTGGGTCTCTGGGGCCATTTTAAAAGATGAAATTAATTGTGTAAACTTAATCTGCTCAGGCAGATCATTCAAACTTTTAGGTCTTTCAGAGTTTTAGGGACCTTAATCGCAAATGCCTAGTCCCCTTTTGTCTTCAGTAGCACTGACACCCTCCACCACCAAAATGCACTTTTTCTGTGCATATTTCAAAGGGGTGGAACACGATTGATACTAGGAGGGGTGCCGATATAATAATAATACATTTTATTTGTGGGTGCCTTTCAGAGCACTTAAGGACACAGTAAAAAAAACAAGCAGCACTGTATCAGACAGCATAAAATCAAAACAAAGCAGGGTAGACAATAAAAAGTTAATACAACTAAGTATAAAATCATCATCTGCACAATGAATGAAGCGTGGATCAGACTGAATATGTCAGTTTCAAAAGGTACGTTTTGAGAGGGGATTTGAAGAGAGTAAATATTGTGAATTTCTTGTGGGAGAGAGCAGTGTTGTAGTACTCGAGTCCAGGATACGGACTCGAGTGCGTCTCGAGTCCTGATTTTCGGGACTCGTGACTCGACTTGGACTTGAGCATTGACTGCATTCGGACTCGGAAGTTGGAGATGAGGACTTGGACTTGTTCACTGATACTGTTTTTTTGATTTTGTTAATTTTTTTTGTTTGGCTATTGTGTCACAAAGTAAATAAACTCCCTTTGAAATGGTGACAGTTGTGTCATTTTTGTTTAATGTAGACCTTTTTTATTTGTATGTCAGCTTTTTTATGGTGCCAGAGTGGAGCGCTGGAGCCCATCTTGGAACTCGACTCAGACTCAGGTAATGGGGACTTGGACTTGAACACCAGGGGCTTGAGACTCGACTTGGATTCGAGGTTTAGTGACTCGACTACAACACTGGGAGAGAGTTCCATAGGTGGGGGGCACAACAACTGAAGGCGCTAGTCCCCATGGTAGTCAAGCGGGCTGATGGTGTAGTGAGTTGGAGAGCACAAGAGGATCTGAGAGTGCAGGAGGGCGTGTGGATATAAAGGAGTTCAGAAAGATATGAAGGAGCTAGGTTATTAAGGGCCTTAAAGGTGAGGAGCAGGATCTTGAAGTCAATACGGTATTTAACAGGGAGCCAGTGGAGTTGCTGCAGAACAGGAATGATATGATCTAGGGAAGGAGTTCTGGTAATGATACTGACAGCTGAATTCTGGACCAATTCAAGTTTATCAAGACACTTGAGGGGAAGACCAAAGAGGATAGGATTACAGTAGTCAATACGGTATGTACCAGGGTGTGAGTGAGTATGGCGGGGCTTTTAGGTGTGATGGCCAAAGACGATTAATATTGCGTAGGTGGCAGTATGCAGACCGAGTAACATTGTTGATGTGAGCTTCAAAAGATAATGTGCTGTCCAGGATGACACCCAGACTTTTCACCTGAGGCGATGGAGGATCTATAGAATTGTCAATAGTCAGAGATAAACTATCAGGTTTGGCCAAAGTAGATTTAGTGCCTGCTAGGATGACTTCAGTTTTATCACTATTAAGATATGAACCCCACAATCACTACTAATCAAGTTAAGAGCTATAGAATTATAGCAAGGAATTTCACAACTTCATTTACACAAATGGAAGACTGAAATGCTGCGACAATTTTTTTTTTGCTTGTATCTCATTCAAAATTATGTTGTATCCAAATATTCTATTCACATTTGTGTTGTTACTTATATTTATCAGTCTTGTGGCTTCCTTCAACCCAATTCATAAGAAAAAAAAAGTCTGTGTTTATTTTGGTTCAATAAAATGGGTTTATTACTGTTATTTGCTAATAAACGTGACACAGCTTTCATGGTTTTATCGTTGCTGGTCACACTCAAAATTTAGAATAAAAGGGTGTATTTGCAGCGACAGGGTGGCACAGTGGTTAGCATGATCGCCTCACAGCAAGAAGGTGCTGGGTTCAAGAAACGGGTTAGTCCAACCTTGGTGGGTCATCCCGGGTCGTCCTCTGTGTGGAGTTTGCATGTTCTCCCCGTGTCTGCGTGGGTTTCCTCCGGGTGCTCCGGTTTCCTCCCACAGTCCAAAGACATGTAGGTCAGGTGAATCAGCCGTACTAAACTGCCCCTAGGTATGAATATGTGTATGTGTGTGTGTGTGTGTGTGTGTTTGTGTGTGAACCCTGTGATGGCCTGGCGGCCTGTCCAGGGTGTCTCCCCGCCTGCCGCCCAATCACTGCTAGGATAGGCTCCAGGATCCCCACGACCCTGAGAGCAGGATAAGCGGTTCGGATAATGGATGAATTTTTTTTGTGGTTATTTTATGTTTCTTGTTGTTTTATTTTTCTTCTGTGTCTTTTTATTGTATGCTGTTATTAGAGTATATGTCTGTTACACTTTTGTATTGAAAAAGTTGAATAAAATACAAATCATAAAAAAGAAACCATATCTCTTCCCATAGTGCCCCATGTATTTGTGGATTCTTTTTGCAAATTGTTTCCTATTTATTTTAAGTGAAAACATGTTTTTTGATTGTATAAAATTTTTGAATCTGAAAGCACTAACCTGGGTCCATATCACTGTCTCAACATTGCGAATTAGCACATTTGCTGAATGCCATTTTCAATGGTGTGGAGGCTTAAAGGCTTCTGAAACTGAAATCTGATGATTCACACTAGGTAACTGCATAATATCTTGTTTGTTTTTTTTGCTTTTACTCTGTAGGCTGGAGAAGGGCAATTTGCCTATTGCCTTTCCTTTCCGTTCTGCTGAGGTATTGTCTTTAAATACAGGGTTCTTTATCCCAATTTTTTTTAAAGATGACTGAGTATGACTTTTTCCACTCAAAAGAGAGGGCTGAATGAACAGCAATCTATTCAACAATAGACTAATGTACAATTACAAACCCATGTGCAGTGCCTGCATGAAACCATCGATTGAATATTTACAATAATCAGTCATCTTCTATTCGTATGCTCTTTTTTTCTTGAGTGTTTGGCCCCTCATTGTCTTATGACTACTGTTAATAATATTCTTGACATTTTGAAAGCCTGCATCACAAAACATAGTCTGACCTTGTCATATAATATTTCTTGTTGTTGCCTGGCCAGTGTTCAGTGATGCATCTGTTTACTGCTGCCATGAACTGCACCAGGAAGTAGGACAGAGAAGCCTGATTCCTTTATCAGGTAAAGTATTACTTTTTTTTTTAATACATTTATTTCTGATTTTTCCCTTTTTTCTCCCAATTTAGTGGCCAATCGATCCCTATTTTAATTCAAACACCCACCCTGGTACTGCATGCGTTCGCCAACTGCATCTCTCCGGCCGGCAGTCTCGAAGGAGACCACCTCCCCACTTTCGTGACAAGGCGACTCCAGGCCGAACCACTGCTTCGCCGACACATACAGAGACGCATTCACGTGACGAACACAAGCCGACTCCGCCCCCCTCCCAAGGACAGTGTCGCCAATGATTGCTGCTTCATCGAGTCCGGCCATAGTCGGATCTGACGAGACCGGGGCGCGAACCCCAGTCCCCAGTGGGCAACTGCATCGACACAAAGCCGATGTTTAGACCGCTACACCACCGCGGACCCGGTAAAGTATTACTTTAACATTCCCCGATACTTTGGAGGACAGATGCCTTTTGCGGGGATGGGAACACTGCACATTACTTGAATGCTGGCTGAATGCTGGCTGTGTAGCAGGACTTGCACACCACCACCACCTAAGCCCTGTGCTGACTTCACTACTCATTTAGGCCAATTCTTGGCACCTCTGTGGTGCTCTATTAATACATTTTCTTCTGATTATCTTAAAAAACCCAAGCACATAATTGGTAGGACTCATCCCCCAAAGCTTAGTTGTAGGCTCGGGGTCGTCAAATTACTTTGGTACCATTCCAATCATGGCACAATAGGCTGCGTTGCATTACCTAGCGTAATCCTTTCAAGCCGGTGTGATTTATCACTTCATATCCGATTTGATGACTTTGGCTCTTATTAATAAAGAGATTTCTTGGTTTCCCAGAAACAAAGGAGCAAAGTGAACAGTGTTGCTTACAGCAACAATGTAAATGGGAAATAGCTCTTTGAACACAAGAAACAAAAACGGAGAAGAATGGGACATAGAATGAACCACAAGATTTTTGTTTGGAACCAAAGGCCCTGAAGTTAGTAAGCAGGGAAAACAGAGCAAGTGATATAAAAATAGGTTCTTTGTGGCTTGGCTGTTGGTCTGTTTAAGCCAGTGTGGTGCAGAGCACAGCTCTGGGAGATTTATCCATTCATTTGTTGTGGCTACGCTTGAGCGCACCCGACAACACACCATTTCTATTTTATTCCACTAGTCTTTCACTCTGCTGGGTGGACCAACAGAATTATGTCCCCAACGATAATTATCCATCAAAATTATGGTCCGAAAAATGGAGCGAGAGGAAATTGCTTACCGGGATGTCAAGTCAGGCCAGGGAACCCAAAATAAGTGGTGTAAGAAAGCAAGATGGAAAGTAGTGAGGTAAAGGCAAAGGGTGAGAGAAGATCTGTGTCTTTACTCACTAAGGTCTGATAATCTTTTTTTTTTGACCCCCCCCCTTTTTTTTTTCTCCCCAATTGTACTTGGACAATTACTCCACTCTCTGAGCCGTCCTGGTCACTGCTCCACCTCCTCCGTCGATCCAGGGAGGGCTGCAGACTACCACGTGTCCTCCGATACACGCAGAGTCGCCAGCCGCTTCTTTTCACCTGACAGTGAGGAGTTTCGCCAGGGGGACGTAGCGCGTGGAAGGATCACGCTATTCCCCCCAGTTCCCCCTCCCCCCCGAACAGGCGTCCCAACCAACCAGAGGAGGCGCTAGTGCAGCAACCAGGACACATACCCACATCTGGCTACCCACCCGCAGACACGGCCGATTGTGTCTGTAGGGACGCCCGACCAAGCCGGAGGTAACATGGGGATTCTAACCGGCGATCCCCGTGTTGGTAGGCAATGGAATAGACCGCTACGCCACCCGCAGGCCAGTTCAAATAATCTTACTTGACTCAAAAAATATTTATTCTTAATTGTAGCTATTTGTAAAAGAATTACAATTTGAACTGTTTAAGATAAAACTTCATCCTGCCAAAACTTTTGAGTTCTGACTGCATGCAATATTTCATATGGTCAAAAGATAAATTATTAATGGGTAAGTGATTAAAGACTGTTGTCATGCAAAACAAAAGCATCTGTTAATAAAGCAACATATTTTGAAAAAGTTATGAAACTCAAGAGCATCCAAGCGATCTATTTGTGTGGCTGTGTTCTATACTATTCTGAAGAGTGTCAAACTATAGAATTAGAGACGATACTTTTTGTCTGTATTTATATTGAAAAAGATACTTTTTGACTACCCTTGTTTCAGAAAATAGTCGCTTGTTGAAGAAAGAGCATCTCTCCACACGTCAGCAAAGGACTTTGAAAATACACTGCAAGAAAGTGAGGCTTGTTCGCTTTCTGAAATGTTATCATGAATCAGGAGGGATCAATAAATGGAGCACCTCAGTGAAAAACTTGCCATTGTAGTGCACAGCTTTGCCACGCTGCACCGCTTTTAAAATTTAGTGTGTCTGTTGGAAACAAAACAAAAAGAAAAAAGAAAATGCAGCCATAAGCTCATAAATCTCAGAGGAGAGAGTCCCAGAGGGAGGACTTACTTTTGAGCAGCGACTGTAAGTTTTATTTTTTCCTTTTTCTTTGCCAGAAGTTGATCTATACAGTGCACCAAATGTCAGAAACAACAGTGTTAGGTGAAGCTCTGTGAAGTAAGAACACAACTTTAACAGAGAAAAATTATGAATTGGCTTGTTTTTTGAGCAGTCTTCATCGTGAGGGGAATATACAAACATTTGCATTGATTAAGGCCAAAATTAACTAACGCCCTCCATGTACCTAGACTGTAGCAAGCAGGCCTGCTTTATTGCACAACTCCAATCCTTACTCAAGTTTTCCAGTGACAGTGGAGCTTGCTAGCTCAGGGACTTGTCTTTGTTGCTAAAAGAGACAAGGACTTTTAAATTGGCAAGGAAGCAAGTAAATTACCGACTGAAGTTGTCGGCACAGATGGGAAGCTTACTCCAACAGTCCACATCCAGTGAGTCAGACTAATTTGAAAGTAATATGATACAGCAGGTTGCATGTACTAAACTATAGCATAGTTGGTGACTATATCATAATTGTTTTTTTAAACCCCATTCTCATTTCTGTTGTTGAATTGTAGGACATAATCCCATTATGGTAGAACAACAGCTGCACTCGAGAATTTTGTGAGAGGAAACTATTTCATCCTTTTACAATGACCTCAAGAGTTTGATTTAAAATCTAGCTCCACTGGCGGTGGAAAAATAGAATAGGATCGTCCAAAATTCTCTTGAGGTGCCTTCAGCACAACATGATGTTATTATGTCCCTTTGGCTCGTCACAGTAAATGTTATCCCCTTTAGGTAGGTGTTAATGTCAAGCCCTCTTATGCCGCATTCACACAGAATCCGGGAGACGGTAAACGGCAGATGGCAAAATGAAACGCGAAAAACCACAAACTGCATTACGGAACGGCAGGACGCTAAAATAAAAACCTACATGGGTTTCTATCGTGATGGATTGTTTGCAGAAAAACAAAAAATTAAGTTGTACACTCATGTTTTGTGTTCATTTAATTATGTACAGTCATTCTGTCAATCCACACACCTATAAAATTAATTCATCGTCTTCTCTGTTTTATGATGTACGACGTAACATCTGGTTGTAAATTCTGTTGCGGAGGAGGGCAAAAAGTTAAAATATTTTAACTTTGGTGCCGTCTGCCATTGCCGCTGTTGTTGCCACTGTCAGCATAATTCGCCAGTGTCATCAGATTTTACCGTCCTGCTCTCATTCGCAATAATGACTTCCGGTTTGCCATCTGCCGTTTACCGGATTTCATGTGAATGCAGCAATATAAATCATTCTACCTTTGTTCCTGTAACACAACCAAATTTGTCCTCGTTACCTTTTGAAAATACATCAACACCATAACACTGTTATGGAGCTGTTAGGCATAGTTTATAATCCCACATGGGATCCTTGAGTCTTTAGAGATATTGTTCCAACATTTTAGCTTGCTCTAAGCACCGTGTGTCAAAACAGGGTTAAATATTTTAAAAGAAAAAATTTCTATTGAAAACTCTTCCGGGGTGTCCGGGTAGTGTAGCGGTCTATTCTGTTGCCCATCAACACGGGGATTGCCAGTTCGAATCCCCATGTTACCTCCCGCTTAGTTGGGTGTCCCTACAGACACAATTGGCCATGTCTGAGGGTGGGAAGCTGGGTGTGAATGTGTGTCCTGGTCGCTGCACTAGCGCCTCCTCTGGTCGGTCGGGGCATCTATTTGGGGGGGGGGCAGCGTGATCCTCCCACATGCTACATCTCCCTGGCAAAACTCATCACTGTCAGGTGAAAAGAAGCAGCTGGCGACTCCACATGTATAGGAGGAAGCATGTGGTATTCTGCAGCCCTTCCCGGATCGGCAGAGGGAGTGGAACAGCGACCTGGACGGCTCGGAAGAGGGGGGTAACTGGCCAAGTTCAATTGGGGGAGAAAAAGGGGGGGAAATGAAAAAAAAAAGACACAATGTGTCTAAGACTGAGTCTTCTTCTGTCTCTCTTTCAAACAGTAACACACCTGGGGCAGGTTCAAACACACACAAACTATGGAACCTGCCTTGACCGATGTTTTGGTACAGCTGCCTCCAATTTACTCTGAGGTGGGCTGTTGCTTCTATGTGTGCAGCATGTGTGAATTCGTCTGTGTGTGTGTGTGTGTTTGTTTGTTCAGAGAATGAGGACAGCATTTCAGTTGGGTAACTCATCCATCCATCCATCCATCCATCCATCCATCCATCCATCCATCCATCCATCCATTATCTGAACCGCTCATCCTGCTCTCAGGGTTGCGGGGATGCTGGAGCCTATTCCAGCAGTCATTGGGCAGCAGGCGGGGAGACACCCTGGACAGGCTGCCAGTGTTCTTAAAAACACCACGAGGCCAATTTAGCCAATGCAAATGAAGTTGTACATATACACAGAGATATATATGCCCACACAAACACATTCACATAAACCTCTAAAGAACAAAATGTCCCTCAACACCACGGCAGAGTGAGGATCACTGCAGCAGCACAAGCCCCTGAAGAAACAAGTAGTCTTGCATTCAAATGTTGAGGCGAAACGCGTGTGTGCCTGTAAGCCATGGGTGCATCTGTTTGCGTTTCTGTACAAGCGAGCATACAGACAATAGGACTACACAATGCTGGTGTCCACTGGGAAGGAGGGAAAGCAGGCAAAGACCCAGTCAAAACAAAAGCCATCATCTGCTCAGCCTGCCAATATACCAAGCACAAGGACCTCACAAATAAAATAAATGAAACAGACTGATCAAACTGCATCTGTCTTTACACACACTCATATGCCCAAGGTGATTTTGAGGGTCTGATTTGTATTAGCCCACTGAATTATTCATCGTTTGTGTCCTTCCTTTGCTCATCTCTCTCCAGTAAAGTCACTGTTATTTTGAATTCTATTTGCTTCAGTGATGTTTTAGTTGGTAGCAACAAAGCAGGCAAAGCGTTCAGCGGCGGGGCCAGATATGTGGCGTTGGGCTTTTGCCCCGTTACTCTTAAAATGTACAAACGTGTTTTCCTGTCCTTGTGTTAACCTCCTCCTCAACTCCCCCTTTCTCGCCAATTCAACCCTCTCCTCTCCAGTGGCGCCCCCAAGGGGTGGCCATGGCCACCCTGATTCTATCCATGGCCCCCCCAGCCACGAGTCGCATATGCAGAATATGCTTCTGATTATGCATAATATGCTTCTATCTGATATTTTATATTAGGTGCTGTTCATGTAAATCAATAATGTATATTTTATATTTTTCTTAACTCTCATATTGACAGTTTTCAACTAGCCTATACAGTATACTATAACAGCATCATAGAATTCCCGAAATCCAGTCATGGCTTTTGGTTTTGGTGTGCCACCCCATGATTTTCAGTGGCCCCATTTGGCCCCCCCTATGAAAATTTTCTGGGGGGGGGGGCACTGCTCCTCTCCCAAGCTCCACTTGGCTTCCTTTCACCTCCCTGCCTTACAATCCCCACTGCATTTGCCAGTCTCTCCCCTTGTGGTCCCCTTAAGTGGATGCGTTAATAACGCCCAACATACGAACTCCCGCACTTACGAACCGACCTCCGTACAGCCTACTATCTAAATAATAATAAAAAAAAAATCGAGTCACAATGGTTCATACTAACGAACGACTTCGCGCAACGCTCATGAGTAGGCGGTTGGTCGGCCCGAAAGAGAACAATGCCATGCCGTCGTCGCCATTTTAAGTCGGATGTGCGTTGATTTCACTTAAATTTCCGTGTCTACCCTCTCACTCACAATTACTCTATCGATTCGTGTACACGGACACGAATTTTCCACCCCCCCCCATGACACTCAGCACGACCTTCAAACTCGCTGAGGATCATGGGTAGGCTAACGTAGCCGTCCGCTATCGAAACTGACCAAAACAAGCTTGACTTCTCAGACTCGAAGGAGAAATAATCCTCTGAGTGCGAAATTTGCCCAACAAACTGATTAAATGTTTATAAAATAAGGCCCGCCCACCGGACCGATAGGTTTATTTGAACCATAAACGCTGTATAACTCAACAGTTGATCACATTTTGTCCCCGTTTTTATTTCTTTGTTTAATTTTATCAGTCCGGTGGGCGGGCCGGACAGGGTTAAGAGTCGCATATCGACCTGTGGGTTTTAAAGACGTCTTTAACATTTCTGAACACACAAGTGTCCTTGATACTTTAACAATGTAACCGGTTATTTTCTTGCCCGGTGCGGGATTCGATACGGAGTGTACTGCATCACAAGGCGACATCACTACCCGCTCGGCTAAAGGGTCAGTGATAAGACACGTTAGCTAGGGGGCTAACGGGTCTGACCCGTTATAAGACCCGTTAGCTAGGGGCTAACGTGTCTTATTAGTAGTTTACAGCAATATGACAGGTTAACGTTACGCCCATCCGTTCACATTAGTTCTCCTTCGATTCTGAGAAATCAAGCTTGTTTTGGTCAGTTTCAGTAGCGGAAGGCTACGTCAGCCTACCCATGATCCTCAGCGAGTTTGAAAGAATGCCGCGAAAAGAAAAGAAAAAAAAAAGGAAAATCGGGTGTCCATGTACACGAATCAATCGATTAAATGTCGCGGCTATTTCACGAAGTGCGGTTGACATCTGACGCAAGTGATGGTGATACACTGAAGAAATGGAAAACGATCACGATTGAAACGAAAAACAAAGCCTTCAGAGGGAGAGGCGAAACGCTCACTTACCCGTTGATGCGGGGAGGCGAGTCCCGAGCGGGCTCTCGTTTCTGGCGTCAAACGGCCGGCTTCGACCCGCTCCCGGGACAGCGGCAGGTGGGGAGTTTGAAGTGTAAGAGTTTTTTTTCTTTAAAGTGTTTTATTCTGTAGCGAATTCGGGGGACAAGGCAACCACAGGAACTGCCGCGGCCGGGACGCAAACCCGTATCGCCCGCAGCGCAGGAGGCATCGCTAACCGTTCGACTAAAGGGTCAGACCCGCGAGCTAGCGGCCAGCGTGTCTTCTTATCCATGCACGTTACAATACCTACACACATTCTCTCTCAAATATAAATACTGTACCGCAGTTACATTTATTACTATTATTACTGCGTGGAAGTTGGGAGTAAACAGAGACGAACATCTCCTCTTTGACCACAACCCTGCCTGTGCGGTTTGTTTCGTTATATACAGCACCCCGCCCAACCACATGGCGCTGCGTCACCATGGCCACACCCCCAGCCCTTAAAGTGAGCGCGTCAACTTCATACAAACAAGCCATGGTGAATTATGTCCATAAATCCACTACAACCACATTATTATAGTTATGTTTTGGGTAAAATATATACTATATACAGGGGTGCACATAACTTATTTGGTCTGGTTATCTTACAAGCTGTCGTCATCACTACCCTCCTGCCTGCTCTCCCCAGTCTTCCTCTCTTTCAGACATGGCAGATGAAGATGTAGGCCTACGTCTTACTCCCTGGTTGAGTCTGCAATTAGCTCAGTGTTTCTCAACCCAGTCCTCAAGGAACCCCTATCCTGCAGATTTTCATTGTAACCCTGAATAGGTAGCCCTGCTTGTACGTACTCGACCAATCATCTCGCAGCACTTAATTATGCAAGGTGTGCAACGTCTGACAAAATTCATTGCTGATTGGTTGAATAACTACAAACAGGTACCTATTCAGGGTTGCAAAGAAAATATGCAGGATAGGGGTTCCTTGAGGACTGGGTTGAGAAACACTGAATTAGCTGTTTGCATCCATAAGTCAGCAGCTGGCTTCGGGTCAAAAGTCACTGTTGTCATCTTAGACACGTGTATGCGCATCAGGGATGAGAGGTGAGAGTCTGACAGGCGGGATCTGTACTTGCTTTTTATTATATTGAGATGTGAAGATCCCCTCTCACATGCAGCACTGCTCAAGGGCAGTGTAAGGGACAACAGAAGGACTTTATGAATGTTGGAGTAACTATCTGGAACACTTCACTGTGTTGACCAAGTCATACACAGAGGAGGCTGCCAAACGTTTTCCTGCTTGCTTTAAATGCATCCATTCTCTTACAGCGGAGTCTCTGTCAACAAACAAGCTGGCCTCACATTTCTGGAGGAGTTAATAAGTGTTGTGTTGCCAAAACTGTGGAGGTCTTGCATTTCTTGAGGCCAAGTTGAAGAATCAAAAATTAAAAATTGATAACATGACTTAAGGGATTCATATCTGCTTTCAAACTCATGAATTAGACCCCTCGACACACCAGCCTTGTCCCTGTCAGCATCAGCATTTGAAACAGTCTCTTTCCTGTACTTGCCTTCACTGTCAAGCAATAGCGTCAGCTGTCCAGCAGCTACCATGAGCTCATCTTTGCATTCACCAATAGTCAATTTATCTTGGTGGAACCTGAGGGAGGTGAACTGTAAAATGTTTCTAGTGTCAAGCATGTTGGTTAGGAAACACTGAAAATGCTCCTAAAACCAGATAATTTTTTTTTAATGTTGAGCTAGTTGTAACGTAAGCTAACTATTTCCTGGGGCTCAAGGTTTAAGTTAACCTGGCTAACTTGGAAAAAAAATGCATCCACTTAATCAAGAACAAAGGCTAAAAGTTGCACGATTAACAACTGATTATCAAAATTGACACATTTGTCATAATGACTTTCTTACTAGTGCTATATGGAGAAAATCCTGTTGTTTCAGTAAGTAACTGTGTCCCAAAAATGTTGAGGCGCTTTGACCACGCATGCGCACCAGTTGTGTGCACCTCTGACTATATACCAATGACATGCGGTCAGGGTAGACTGCCTACCCTGTGATAATTTAATCAAAATAACTATACAACAAATTCATAACAACACATCAAAATCTCACTCTAGTTACAAGTATGCTGTGTTATAATGTATTTTTAATATTTTTATGTCCTTGTCCTTTTTAAGTCCTTAAACTTCTAAGAGTGAAATGCCGTATAGCACACAAGCTCGCCTACTTTTTAAATTGGAGGGGTAGGCTCTGCTTTTTCAGGATTGCCTTGTGAATTGTGAATTTTGGAGTTTGTTTGACTCGTTCTGTCAGCAATATCCACAACTTGCAAAGACCATGTATTAAACACTTGGCTTCGAATCGCAATGTCCTTATCGGTTGTGAAATAGTCGTGATAAAGCCTGACTTTTCCGCTATAGCCCTTTGTGGGGAGTTAGCTTAGCAGCCCTGTGATGGCCTGGCGGCCTGTCCAGGGTGTCTCCCTGCCTGCCGCCCAATGACTGCTGGGATAGGCTCCAGCATCCCCGCGACCCTGAGAACAGAATAAGCGGTTCAGATAATGGATGAATGAATGAATTTCGGAGTTTGTGCATGCGTATTGCATAGTTTAGGGTCAAATCAACGGACGAGTAAAAGGCACTGCTTATGGCGGGAGTGCGAGCCAATCAGAGCCATCAAGGACACGTCACGTCACGTCACGGAGAGATTCATGGAGAAAGACGGGTGAATGGACTTCATCTTCAAGTGAAGGTAAGCCATTGATTTTGCACTTTTATGCTCGTGGCAGGCGGCACGGTGGCACAGTGGTTAGCGTGGTCGCCTCACGGCAAGAAGGTCCTGGGTTCGAGCCACGGGGTAGTCCAACCTTGGGGGGTCATCCCGGGTCGTCCTCTGTGTGGAGTTTGCATGTTCTCCCCGTGTCTGCGTGGGTTTCCTCCGGGGGCTCTGGTTTCCTCCCACAGTCCAAAGATATGTAAGTCAGGTATGAAAGGGTGCGTGTGTGTGTGTGTGTGTGTGTGTGTGTGTGTCGGCCTTGTAATGGCCCGGCGGCCTGTCCAGGGTGTCTCCCCGCCTGCCGCCCAATGACTGCTGGAATAGGCTCCAGCATCCCCGCGACCCTGAGAGCAGGATAAGCGGTTTAGCTAATGGATGGATGGATGGATGCTCGTGGCAGTGTTAAATTAAAGTAATCTGTAAATGTATTTTTCATGTAATGTGGCTGTGCTGGACAACATATAAATATGATTTTTAATTTGATTTTATTCTCTAAATTTTGACTTTTTTATAGAATGCTGTCCTGCATCAGACAACCATCGCTGAAACGCCTTCCCTATCAGCTGCACACACTCGTTATTTCATATCCTTATTATTAATAGCACTTTATACAATTATTTTGTAGATGTTTTAATTCAAGTTTCATTGTTCATCTTTACAATCTATACAAAGTTTGCATTGATATTTATTGTTCACTGTTACAAATCTATACAAATGTAGAGTTCACAAAGGTATGCAAATGTTTGTGTAGCTGAAGTGTTTAGTAATAGATTTTACAAATCTATACAACATTTGAATGGATATTTATTGTTCCTTTTTAGACCTCTAGTTTGCATTGATATTTACTCATTTTTACAAACCTATACAAATGCAGAGTCCACAAAGGTACGCCACTGCTCTTACATTCATGCACTTTTGCAATTGTGTAGCTGAACTGAACAGATAATTTCTTGAAGTTTAATTTCCCTCTCAAATTATATTATATTCTCTATATGAGTTTTTTTTGTATATTACTCGGTAGTAGATTGTTTCTTGCTTTTTCATTTTCTACGTATATTTTGCCTTTCTTTTTACCTCTATCATTTTACCTGTATATTTACCTTTATATCTATATTTACCTTTATGTTATAGTTTAAGGTAAATTCACATAATGGGCTATGTATTACACAGAAATAACTGGGTAACTTTTGAGTAGTTGTAATTAGATGTAATTGAACTAGTAAAATAGGGGTCTTTCTGTATCCCTGGTTTGCTTCCTTGTTGTTATGATATGCTGGTAAATATAATCTACATCAAACACTGTGTTGGATAAATTCACAAATCACATTGTACCAAACAAGTATTTTGTCATCCTTTGTGTCGCAGGGATAAATAGTAATTACCTGTTAAACTTGAATGTAGGGTGAATATTGAACGTCCTGTTATCTTAAGTATGGCTATGTTACACAGACGGATTCAATACTCATTGTACTACACAATGTACCACTCATCAAAGTGCAGTTACATCAAGTATTTTACTCATATGTTGCTCGGTTATTGCTGCAGAATCAGAATCAGAACCATGTTTATTGGCCATGTAGGTTTGCACTACATGGACTTTGACTCCTTTTGTGGCTCTCTCCGTGTACTTAACATAGAATAATAGCACTACAACACAACAATCTTCAGATATATACACAAGGATTGACTATACACAGGCGAAATAAGAGGCAATAAAGTGCAATGGTGCAGAGACTATATCAGAGATGCTGAAATAAATGTTAGCAGGATACTTAATTAATGGCCTCTTACTTAAAGGGTTACCTAGTTCAATGTTTTCCTATTATCCTTACTTAGTTCTTAAATGAAATTGTCTGGAGAGAGAAAACATCTCAAGCTGTACTGTGTGTGCACCTGTTGTAGATGTCAAAATGGAAACTGTTCATCCAGTTCTTTGCTGGATGAGGCCATGGTGCCTTTCTCACACAAAACAGCCAATCAGCACAAACCAACTTCTCGGGTGACTTTTGGTACATATAATTTCCTCTGTTTAACAAGATAATTTTTCTTTTCTGTTTTCTACTTCTTAGTCTAAAATGTAGTTGTTTCTCCATTGCAGCAGACACAATATACTAACTGCAAACCCAACGGCATCCTCTCGTGAGGATTACAGACAGTACAAATCATTCTTTGGGATGGGCTCAGTGTTGGTGATAAGGCCCGACAAGAGTGTGGCAAGACGTTTCCTAGGTTCTCTATTTGTTTTCGCTGTTTTCGGTCCTTTAGTCCTGTGTTATCTTACAACTGTTAACAATGATCATTTATGAATAGTCCAGTTGACATGCGTCGTTTGACTTTTTCTACTGCTTGCCGTTGCCATTTTATCCCTTTTCTACTTGTTGCCCGTCTCCTTTGTTCGTGAAAATAGATTCATTCCATGGTCCCACTTACTGTATATGTCGATTTAGATAAAAGACTCTGTTTCGTGTTTGTGTTACGTGTACAATGAAGACTTGGTTAGCACGCTAGTTGAAAGTGACTGCAATCAGTGTTCTTTATCTTAGTTTACTCCATTATCTGGATCGCTTATCCTACACAGGATCGCAGGGATGCTGGAGTCTATCCCAGGAGTCATTGGGCGGCAGGCGAGGAGACACCCAGGACAGGCCACCAGGCCATCACAGGGCCCACACACACATACACACACACATGCACAGTCACAGCTAGGGACAATTTAGTATGGCCAGTTCACCTGACCTACATGTCTTTGGACTGTGGGAGGAAACCAGAGCCCCCAGAGGAAACCCACCCAGACATAGGGAGAACATGCAAACTCCACACAGAGGACAACCTGGGACGACCCCCAAAGTTGGACTACCCCAGGGCTTGAACCCAGGACCTTCTTGCTGTGAGGCGACTGTGCTAACCACTGCGTCACCGTGCCGCCTCTTAGTTTACCCATTTTCCTAAAATGTATCTCACCCTACACACTAAGGTAAACAATTTCTGTTCTACAGTCTGTTTCAGGAGGCTTAGGGATGTGAGTAAACATTCTGATATAATGTCAACTTTTTGAGATGTTTAACTTAAAAATGTCCCCGTAAAAGCATGAGGGGCAGAAGTGTTCAGAATCTCCTTGAGTGGAGAGGAATGATGATGTCTCATTTTAATTCTTAATTTCACTTTAACCCAAATTAACCACATTTACAACACATTTTTTCAGGTGAAAGGTACTTGATAGTTCAAAATGTCACACACCAGCTTCAGTGGATGCACAGAATACCTCAGGCCCATCACTCCAGTAGCTCTACAACTAGATCCTGTCTTTTAAATGTGCCATCAGCTTGTGAAGGCATATTTTGTGTATTGGAAAATATATAAGACTTTGTGTTTCACTTTATTTGGGCATCATCAAAGTGTCATTGTGCTGAAAAGCTCATCATAGTAAAACAAAAATGTGAATGTCCAATAGAGCGGGGGGGGGGGGGGGGGAGTCAGAAGGGTGTTAAAAGAATAGGGACAATGTTGGGGAAAGAGAGAAGGGAGGAAACAATACAGAAAAGAAGGAGGGAGGAAGAAAAGGAAATAAGGAAGGAGGGAATGAATGAATGAATGAAATAAACAACAAACATTCAATCAGAGAGGACAGTGGTGTGTAATAATTCACCAGAGGACGTTGAGGATAGTGCAGGTTGTCAGGCCACCGAGAACTGCTCTCCGAAACCACAGGATCTGGACACAAAGAGGAAATCAAATCACTTTTCTTTTTTGTGATCATTTATTTACAATTTGAATAATAATAATAAGCAAATGACACCCAGTAGAGTTTGCATGAACACATACAGATAAAACTGAACAGAAATTAAGGGAAAAGACTAGAATAACGACAATAAGGTAGGAAAAAATAAATAATTGGTAAAAAAAAGAAAAGAAAGGAAAGGGCATAAACGGAATAAAGAGCATTTCAGCAGTTAGTGGTAAAACCATCAAATACCAGCAGTATGTACATAGTGAACACAGTATTTGCATATATGTATATATATGCGTGATCTGTTTGACACGACTGGGTGCTGGATCAGGTGACCAACAAAATCAATGAAGTTACATGATTGGTCAGTTGACCGAATATGGAAGCGGGAGTTGCCCTGTGGTTGGTGCTGGGGTGTATCAGCCGGAGGGACTGGAGGGACGCTCTGCTCTGTGTGACGAAAGCGTTTGCATGCCTGTGATTGGCTAACCCTCACCCTAACCCTGTTCTTTATTTCATTAACAAAAGAACAAAACACAGATTCAGTACACAGGGGATAGCATACAAATAGAACAACAACAGGAGACGGGGGTATATCACACCAGGGCTGTCCCAAATACCTCCTCCATTTTTGGGCCCCGGAGCTTCGGTGTGTGTGTGTGTGTGTGTGTGTGGGGGGGGGGGGGTGGGGGTGTGGGGGGGTGATGACTCGGGAAAGAGTCAGCAAGACATCCTGTTGTCTGTTTATTTGTTAATAAAAAAAAACTCCTAAAGGTTTGGTGTGTTTTATTCATGTTTGTAATACTGAGGGATTTGGTCGAACAAGGTCATATCGATGCACTTTTTATGACATAACAGCTTGTGACATTTTTTTCTTATCATGGATAAATTATGAATCTACATAAAGGCTCGTTATAATAGGCTCCGAATCCGAGACACCGCCCGGGAAAGTGCTGTGTAACACAGGTGCAGAAACAGCACACTTGCTCCGACAAACTTAAGAGCTGAGATTTATATTCATCTATAATTTCTTTATTGTCATTTCTCAGTATTCGCATGCGTTGAAATGCATTGAACCCTCCCTAGACATGAGGAGAAGTGGGCGGGGCCAACTCCAGTTCCACATTCCATCAGCTATTAGCCTAAGACTAGTATAACGTTTTACAACCTGAACCCAACAAGAGTCAAACAGAAACACAAAACATGCTCATTTCTTTCTTCTTCTTTTTTTTTGGAGGGGAGGATCCCCTCCCCCCATTTTCTCCCCAACTGTACTTGGTCAATTACCCCACTCTTCTGAGCCGTCCCAGTCGCTGCTGCACCCCCTCTGCCGATCCGAGGAGGGCTGCAGACTACCACATGCCTCCTCCGATACATGTGGAGTCGCCAGCCGCTTCTTTTCACCTGACAATGAGGA
Organism: Lampris incognitus; assembly: GCF_029633865.1. Lineage (NCBI taxonomy): Eukaryota > Metazoa > Chordata > Actinopteri > Lampriformes > Lampridae > Lampris > Lampris incognitus. The sequence goes on from NC_079213.1 coordinate 105,199,517, forward strand.
GTTTCACCAGGGGGACGTAGTGCGGTAGGATCATGCTATCCCCCCCCAGTTCCCCCTCCCCCTGAACGGGCGCCCCGACCGACCAGAGGAGGCACTAGTGCAGCGACCAAGACACATACCCACATCTGGCTTCCCACCTGTTGATACGGCCAACTGTGTCTGTAGGGATGCCTAGCCAAGCTGGAGGTAACACGGGGATTCGAACCAGTGATCCCCATGTTGGTATGCAATGGAATTGGCCACTGCGCTATCCAGACACCCAAAATATGCTTATTTCTGTTATAACAACAATACTTTTAATGAGAAGCTGTAACAGTAGGCTTAACTGTGTAATACACCGATTTTTTTCTGACAATGTGCGAACTGTAATAAATAGAACAAGGCAGCACAATTATAATACCAGCAGCACACATTTCAATTAATGAACAATTTCAATGAAAATTAAAGCCGCAAGCGGCGTTGGGAGGGGTCCAAGCATTGGCACTGTTGCGCCCCCTATGGAGCAATTTGAATGGTTTTGTCCTCATGATCATATACCTTCACCCAACGTAAATAATTAACACTATGATACGTAGGGGCCTTTTATACACCTGGCCTGTAATAGACTACCGTTTCAACATGAAACTAAACCGCTGTTGGTAATGTAATAAAGATTGAAGAATCTTGCTTCAGAAACAGCAGCCTACCCGAGTTTCCAACTACATATGACAGTGTCGGATTACTTGGGTCGCCTGTGTCCTAGACGATTACCGTAATTTTTTAAAATGTCGTAACACTTCCATCGCTTCAGAAACATGTGCCAGAGTTTCCAAAACTGGACCAGACGGTGTCTGATTTCTTGCGTCCTAGCCGACTGTCGTAAAAAGAAAAAGTATGTCGTTATACCCAGGTGTCCTGGCGTGTGGTATGTAGAGCTGCAGCGCTTCCACACCAAATAAGTCAAAATAGCGGGCAAACTACATGACTGACATAGGTGGTCCCAACAGTAAAGTTGTTGAGCACATTGAGATGCATGGGTCGATTAAGTTTTGTGTTGATCTGACTTATGCTGTGGGAGTTATGGCCTTTTAAGCATGACCCTTTGTTATAGCGCCACCATCTGGCTGACATGGGTGATTTGTAGTGCCAGAGTAGTGGGGGGCCATATGAATGCACCTACCAAATTTGGTTGGTCTAGGACTTATGGTTGCTGAGCCTCAGACATTTTTAGCTGAGAAACCGCGCCCAAACTAATACAAGTCAAAATGGCGGGCAAACTATATGGCTGACATACACTCACCGGCCACTTTATTAGGTACACCTTGCTAGTACCGGGTTGGACCCCCTTTTGCCTTCAGAACTGCCTTAATCCTTCGTGGCATAGATTCAACAAGGTACTGGAAACATTCCTCAGAGAGTTTGGTCCATATTGACATGATAGCATCACGCAGTTGCTGCAGATTTGCCGGCTGCACATCCATGATGCGAATCTCCCGGTCCACCACATCCCAAAGGTGCTCTATTGGATTGAGATCTGGTGACTGTGGAGGCCATTTGAGTACAGTGAACTCATTGTCATGTTCAAGAAACCAGTCTGAGATGAGTCTGAGAAGTAGCCATCAGAAGATGGGAACACTGTGGTCATAAAGGGATGGACATGGTCAGCAACAATACTCAGGTAGGCTGTGGCGTTGACACGATGCTCAATTGGTACTAAGGGGCCCAAAGTGTGCCAAGAAAATATCCCCCACACCATTACACCACCAGCACCAGCCTGAACCGTTGATACAAGGCAGGATGGATCCATGCTTTCATGTTGTTGACGCCAAATTCTGACCCTACCATCCGAATGTCGCAGCAGAAATCGAGACTCATCAGACCAGGCAACGTTTTTCCAATCTTCTATTGTCCAATTTTGGTGAGCCTGTGCGAATTGTAGCCTCAGTTTCCTGTTCTTAGCTGACAGGAGTGGCACCTGGTGTGGTCTTCTGCTGCTGTAGCCCATCTTCCTCAAGGTTCGACGTGTTGTGCGTTCAGAGATGCTCTTCTGCATACCTCGGTTGTAATGAGTGGTTATTTGACTTACTGTTGCCTTTCTATCAGCTCGAACCAGTCTGGCCATTCTCCTCTGACCTCTGACATCAACAAGGCATTTTTGCCCACAGAACTGCCGCTCACTGGATATTTTCTCTTTTTCGGACCATTCTCTGTAAACCCTAGAGATGGTTGTGCGTGAAAATCCCAGTAGATCAGCAGTTTCTGAAATACTCAGACCAGCCCGTCTGGCACCAACAAACGTTCAAAGTCACTTAAATCACCTTTCGTCCCCATTCTGATGCACGGTTTGAACTGCAGCAGATCGTCTTGACCATGTCTACATGCCTAAATGCATTGAGTTGCTGCCATGTGATTGGCTGATTAGAAATTTGCGTTAATGAGCAGTTGGACAGGTGTGCCTAATAAAGTGGCCGGTGAGTGTATGTGGTCCCAATAACAAAGTTGTAGAGCACATTCAGATGCATAAGTCTGTGCAGTTTTGTGTTGATCTGACTTATGGTGTGGGAATTATAGCCTTTTACGCATGACCCTTTGTTATAGCGCCACCATCTGGCTGACATAGATGATTTGTGGTGCCTGAGTAGTGGGGGGCCATAGGAATCCACGTACCAAAGTTGGTTGGTCTAGGACTTACTGTTGCTGAGCCTCACACACTTTTAGCGGAGAAAAATAATAATAATCCTAACAAATACAGTAGGGTTCCACCAGCTTCGCTGCTTGGACCCCTAATAAATGAATGGCCTTATATAGAATAAAATGAACAGTAATAAATAGAACAAGGTAGGTAGCACAGTTAAAATAAAAGCAGCACAGCACACATTTTAATGAACAAACAATTTCTTTCCAAACTTTCAAATAAAAATAAATAAATAAAAAGCTACTCGCTTGGAGTTTGGAATAGTGAAATGTACACTACCGTTCAAAAGTTTGGGATCACATTGAAATGTCCATATTTTTGAAGGAAAAGCACTGTACTGTTCAATGAAGATAACTTTAAACTAGTCTTAACTTTAAAGAAATACACTCTATACATTGCTAATGTGGTAAATGACTATTCTAGCTGCAAATGTCTGGTTTTTGGTGCAATATCTACATAGGTGTATAGAGGCCCATTTCAAGCAACTATCACTCCAGTGTTCTAATGGTACAATGTGTTTGCTCATTGGCTCAGAAGGCTAATTGATGATTAGAAAACCCTTGTGCAATCATGTTCACACATCCGAAAACAGTTTAGCTCGTTACAGAAGCTACAAAACTGACCTTCCTTTGAGCAGATTGAGTTTCTGGAGCATCACATTTGTGGGGTCAATTAAACGCTCAAAATGGCCAGAAAAAGAGAACTTTCATCTGAAACTCGACAGTCTATTCTTGTTCTTAGAAATGAAGGCTATTCCATGCGAGAAATTGCTAAGAAATTGAAGATTTCCTACACCGGTGTGTACTACTCCCTTCAGAGGACAGCACAAACAGGCTCTAACCAGAGTAGAAAAAGAAGTGGGAGGCCGCGTTGCACAACTGAGCAAGAAGATAAGTACATTAGAGTCTCTAGTTTGAGAAACAGACGCCTCACAGGTCCCCAACTGGCATCTTCATTAAATAGTATCCGCAAAACACCAGTGTCAACATCTACAGTGAAGAGGCGGCTGCGGGATTCTGGGCTTCAGGGCAGAGTGGCAAAGAAAAAGCCATATCTGAGACTGACCAATAAAAGAAAAAGATTAAGATGGGCAAAAGAACACAGACATTGGACAGAGGAAGACTGGAAAAAAGTGTTGTGGACGGATGAATCCAAGTTTGAGGTGTTTGGATCACAAAGAAGAACGTTTGTGAGAAGCAGAACAAATGAAAAGATGCTGGAAGAATGCCTGACGCCATCTGTTAAGCATGGTGGAGGTAATGTGATGGTCTGGGGTTGCTTTGGTGCTGGTAAGGTGGGAGATTTGTACAGGGTAAAAGGGATTCTGAATAAGGAAGGCTATCACTCCATTTTGCAACGCCACGCCATACCCAGTGGACAGCGCTTGATTGGAGCCAATTTCATCCCACAACAGGACAATGACCCTAAACACACCTCCAAATTGTGCAAGAACTATTTAGAGCAGAAGCAGGCAGCTGGTATTCTATCGGTAATGGAGTGGCCAGCGCAGTCACCAGATCTGAACCCCATTGAGCTGTTGTGGGAGCAGCTTGACCGTATGGTACGCAAGAAGTGCCCATCCAACCAATCCAACTTGTGGGAGCTGCTTCTGGAAGCGTGGGGTGCAATTTCTCCAGATTACCTCAACAAATTAACAGCTAGAATGCCAAAGGTCTGCAATGCTGTAATTGCTGCAAATGGAGGATTCTTTGACGAAAGCAAAGTTTGATCTAAAAAAAATCTTATTTCAAATACAAATCATTATTTCTAACCTTGTCAATGTCTTGACTCTATTTTCTATTCATTTCACAACATATGGTGGTGAATAAGTGTGACTTTTCATGGAAAACACAAAATTGTTTGGGTGATCCCAAACTTTTGAACGGTAGTGTATGTTCATTCTATACTGTTAAACCTCAATAAATATATTGGAGAAAAAAAGAAAAAAAATGTTTCTGGATATTCATCACAGAAAGAGCAGTTTGTGGGCGTCCAGGTAGCGTGGCGGTCTAGTCCATTGCCTAACAACACGGGGATCATCGGTTTGAATCCCCATGTTACCTCCGGCTTGATCGGGTGTCCCTACAGACACAATTGGCAGTGTCTGCGGGTGGGAAGCTGGATGTGGGTATGTATCCTGGTCGCTGAACTAGCGCCTCCTCTGGTCAACTGGGGCGCCTGTTCAGGGGGGAGGGGGAACTGGGGGGGAATAGCGTGATCCTCCCATGTGCTACGTCCCCCTGGCGAAACTCCTCACTGTAAGGTGAAAAGAAGCGGCTGGCAACTCCACATGTATCGGAGGAAGTATGTGGTAGTCTGTAGCCCTCCCCGGATCAGCAGAGAGGGTGGAGCAACGACCGGGACGGCTTAGAAGAGTGGGGTACTTGGCCAAGTACAATTGGGGAGAAACTTTAAAAAAAGAGCAGTTCGTGTTTATCTCTCAATTTTATGCATGTAGTGATTGGCGGGGTAGTATTGATGAATAATTTTGAACAACTCCTAGGTATTTATGGGGGAGCATCCAAACATTCTTCCAATTTATATCATTTACAAACCGATTGGGTGGCATGGTGGCGCAGTGGTTAGCGCTCTTGCCTCACAGCAAGAAGGTCCTAGGTTCAAACCCCGGGGTTGTCCAACCTTGGGGGGTCATCCCAGGTCCTTTCTGTGTGGAGTTTGCATGTTCTACCTGTGCCTGCGTGGGTTTTCTCCGGGTACTCTGGTTTCCCCCACCATCAGTAAGACATGCATGTTAGGGTTAATACTCCTGTCTGTGCCCCTCACCGAGGCATGGCAAGACAAACTGGAGTTGGTCTCCGGGCCCTGCACGGCAGCTGCCCACTGCTCTTAGCTACACAGCTAGGATGGGTTAAATGCAGAGGAAGAATTTCCCCACGGGGATCAATAAAGTAATATAATAAATAAAAAATAATTATATTTCAAGACATATGGAATAGAGACAACTCTGAAATAGGGCACATGGCTGTGTTATTATTTTGGGGATGTAGTGAGAAATAGATTTTTCTACAGATGAGTTAGCTGGCTTGAGGAAATTAACATATCTGGATGCAGGCATAACTGTATTCCTAGAAAGACTTAAGGTGCCTGTTGGAATGGAATCAAAAACTAGCAAATTCCCTAGGGGCTACTGGGAAATTGCACATATGTTGTTTGTATGTATGTATGTATGCATGTATGTTTTGTCTCTTTTTGGCAAATTAATTACACTCAAAATATGAGTGTAGGGAGGTGGAGCGAGTCTGTAACCATAACTGTACAAAAGCGTACAAAAAGAACTACACTTAATGGCTAATGAAAAGGCAACCAGATGAACTGATAAATAAAAGATCCACAAGGCCTACCATAGGGAGACCATACTTTGGTTTTCTAAAAAGAGGACACTGGTGGCATGGGGCAGACTGACACCCGCAGTGGGTGGAAGATTGGGGCTGGGGGGGGGGGGGGTTCAAGTAATTGGTGGCACCGTGGCAATGTGTATGGCCCTGAACCCTAATAAGCGGCCCATTGGCACCAACACACCTGTCACAACATGTGAAATAAAGTGACATCCATCAGATGGATCATAATTTACGCATATTAGTTATAATTACAATTATATTAAATTCTGTCAAATCAACAATCCCAAGATATGAGTGGGAAGTATTGTTCTTACAACTACACTACCGTTCAAAAGTTTGGGATCACATTGAAATGTCCATATTTTTGAAGGAAAAGCACTGTACTGTTCAATGAAGATAACTTTAAACTAGTTTTAACTTTAAAGAAATACACTCTATACATTGCTAATGTGGTAAATGACTATTCTAGCTGCAAATGTCTGGTTTTTGGTGCAATATCTACATAGGTGTATAGAGGCCCATTTCAAGCAACTATCACTCCAGTGTTCTAATGGTACAATGTGTTTGCTCATTGGCTCAGAAGGCTAATTGATGATTAGAAAACCCTTGTGCAATCATGTTCACACATCTGAAAACAGTTTAGCTCGTTACAGAAGCTACAAAACTGACCTTCCTTTGAGCAGATTGAGTTTCTGGAGCATCACATTTGTGGGGTCAATTAAACGCTCAAAATGGCCAGAAAAAGAGAACTTTCATCTGAAACTCGACAGTCTATTCTTGTTCTTAGAAATGAAGGCTATTCCATGCGAGAAATTGCTAAGAAATTGAAGATTTCCTACACCGGTGTGTACTACTCCCTTCAGAGGACAGCACAAACAGGCTCTAACCAGAGTAGAAAAAGAAGTGGGAGGCCGCGTTGCACAACTGAGCAAGAAGATAAGTACATTAGAGTCTCTAGTTTGAGAAACAGACGCCTCACAGGTCCCCAACTGGCATCTTCATTAAATAGTACCCGCAAAACACCAGTGTCAACATCTACAGTGAAGAGGCGGCTGCGGGATTCTGGGCTTCAGGGCAGAGTGGCAAAGAAAAAGCCATATCTGAGACTGACCAATAAAAGAAAAAGATTAAGATGGGCAAAAGAACACAGACATTGGACAGAGGAAGACTGGAAAAAAGTGTTGTGGACAGATGAATCCAAGTTTGAGGTGTTTGGATCACAAAGAAGAACGTTTGTGAGACGCAGAACAAATGAAAAGATGCTGGAAGAATGCCTGACGCCATCTGTTAAGCATGGTGGAGGTAATGTGATGGTCTGGGGTTGCTTTGGTGCTGGTAAGGTGGGAGATTTGTACAGGGTAAAAGGGATTCTGAATAAGGAAGGCTATCACTCCATTTTGCAACGCCATGCCATACCCAGTGGACAGCGCTTGATTGGAGCCAATTTCATCCTACAACAGGACAATGACCCTAAACACACCTCCAAATTGTGCAAGAACTATTTAGAGCAGAAGCAGGCAGCTGGTATTCTATCGGTAATGGAGTGGCCAGCGCAGTCACCAGATCTGACCCCATTAAGCTGTTGTGGGAGCAGCTTGACCGTATGGTACGCAAGAAGTGCCCATCCAACCAATCCAACTTGTGGGAGCTGCTTCTGGAAGCGTGGGGTGCAATTTCTCCAGATTACCTCAACAAATTAACAGCTAGAATGCCAAAGGTCTGCAATGCTGTAATTGCTGCAAATGGAGGATTCTTTGACGAAAGCAAAGTTTGATGTAAAAAAAATCTTATTTCAAATACAAATCATTTTTTCTAACCTTGTCAATGTCTTGACTCTATTTTCTATTCATTTCACAACATATGGTGGTGAATAAGTGTGACTTTTCATGGAAAACACAAAATTGTTTGGGTGATCCCAAACTTTTGAACGGTAGTGTACATTCACAGCCTTTTCTTACTCTAACGTAGCTTAACCATGCCATGTGATATGCTAATTCAGTACACTTTAACAACAAATATTACTGGGGCCACTACAGTAAATTGCAAATGAAAATTTAATATCCAGAAATTCACATTACAGACACTACCACTGACTATCCCTGTCACAAACTGGCCACAATTTTGAACATTGTCCATACATGGTCCAGCCATATACTAGGCTTTGACCTAGTCTTGCTTTGCAGTGTCTACTGAACCAAACCTAGCAAAGCCTGAGAGATATCTGCTTAAAGGTGCTGTGTGTCATTTCACTTGAATTCTTACCAATTCATCGATGTGACTAACAACAAATCAAGCAAGAAAGATATATTGAAATAGAAAGATTGCATATACACAACACATTTACCAACATCTGTTTCAAACGCCCTCAGTAGGTACTGTTCCCTGTGATCATTGTTACACAATTTGATGACAGCTATGAATGTGCGCCAATTCTTCTGGGTATCGTGTCGTCAAACAACAACGAAAGCAATTTAGCTCGTACCTCTGGCTGTCTCTCTTGTGTCTGAGTGTGAGTGTGTGTGTGTGGGGGATACCGGTCTTTTAGTACCATTCAGCAACCCTTTATTATATTCACAACGCTAACATATAATGCTTCAGATGAACAGAAATATTACACCTAGGACCTTTTTCAAGCGGCATTTCCTGGATGGAGAAATGGTCAACTGATTGCAGGTAGTGTCTGATGTTGTGGAGGATTGTGTGTCTGTGCTTTACCTGAGCCTTGTTGTGTGAAATCTGGGAGAAGAGGAGTGGCATCACATTAACAATCCCTCCTGTGGAAACAGAAATATAACGACAGGTAAGAAATGGCCTCTCCTGCTCAAACAAAATTTACACAGAAACAAAAAAAGGCCTGTATTTACTAAACCTCCTTCAGGAGAGATCGTGGTTTTAAATTTAAGCACTTCTTTATATCCCATCTGTGTCTACTGATGTATAAAAATGATATAAAGGGGTATAGATGTAGAGGACAGTGATGGTGGTGTCCCTGTATAAAGGATATAAAGGGGTGTAGATGTGGAGGACAGTGATGGTGGTGTCCCTGTATAAAGGATATAAAGGGGTGTAGATGTAGAGGACCATGATGGTGGTGTCCCTGTATAAAGGATATAAAGGGGTGTAGATGTGGAGAACAGTGATGGTGGTGTCCCTGTATAAAGGATATAAAGGGGTGTAGATGTAGAGGACCATGATGGTGGTGTCCATGTATAAAGGATATAAAGGGATGTAGATGTAGAGGACAGTGATGGTGGTGTCCCTGTATAAAGGATATAAAGGGGTGTAGATGTGGAGAACAGTGATGGTGGTGTCCCTGTATCTACTCATATATTTTCGGAATGTGTGTGTGTGTGTGGTGTTAGTGTATGTGTGTGTTAGTTAGTGTAGATAGCGGGACCGAAAACTAAAGCATTTATGATCCTAATTCTTTTTGGAGGTGGTAGGTATTGTCTCAGAGAGTAAGGGAAAAATCCCAGAAAAGTAAAATTATGCATAATTATGCATAAATATGCAAAATATGCATTTTCTAAAAATGGCTAAAAACCACTTTTCTCGGCATTTCAGATGATTCTGAGCATTTGGGGGGAGGGAGTTGGATTGGGGGGGGTTTAGGGGCAGGGGGAAGGCGGTTAGCTGGCAGGATGGAGAGGAGGGAGATTTAGATGGGTGGATAACCAAACCGCTACATTGTAGCGGGTTCTTCTAGTAAAGGATATAAAGGGGTGTAGATGCGGAGGACAGTGATTGTAGTGTCCATGTTAAAGTATATAAAGTAATGCAGATGTAAAGGACCATGATGGTGGTGTCCCTGTATAAAGGATATAAAGGGGTGTAGATGTAGAGGACCATGATGGTGGTGTCCATATATAAAGGATATGAAGTGGTGTAGATGTGGCATTGTAAGATGGCGACATGTACTCTTAGGCATCTTAGGCAGTACATCTACTGCCATCTCACAAAGCTTGATTGCAAACATTCCCAAATCCTCTGTGACTAGTACACATGGTCACCGAAACTCTAGTTACTGGTCACGCCTATTTGCATATGAAACTGATCGTTAGTTTCAGTCATTGTGCAATTATATTGTTTATAAGGGTGCGGATACCTGCGGTTGGTTTAAACTGAAGAGGTCACTTAGATGAGTGATGAAACATTTCTGTCAGTAAACGTAGTGTCCAGATGAAGTGATTCAACTTTCTTTGATTTTCTTACTTGGATTACTGAGCATAAATAAAGATGTAGTGAGCAGGGATTCCGCTTTGCTGATAACTGGCCTTCTTTCTGGGGTCGCCATTACCTGCTGAAAGCGGATGGCATTCACCCTACTGGGGACGGTGCCGCTCTTTTGTCTAGCGATATCGTTACTTCATTTAGTTTGACAATAGGGACTTATCATTCAGCAGGTTGCAGGTGATTAGAGAGCCTGCTAGGTTTAAATCTAGTGCAGATGTGGCGTCAACTAGTTTAATCAATATGTTTAGTCAGGGAATTTCACATAGCATAGATTATCAGATTGACAGCTTGGTCTGTAACATTGAGACCATCTCCCTACCCTGTTGTATTGCCCCCAAGCTCTCCTCTCCTAAATGTATGACTCACAATAATCTAATAATCATTGCTACCACTGATGGTGGTGAAATGTGCAACTCCCCAATAATCTACAGAACCAAATATTTAATGTTGTCAAAAGTGTGACCACATATTGTCCAAAGCATTGGTCTTAAAAATTGTCAACTAATAATACAAGGTGTCTAATTCCAATTAATATTTCATCCATTGGTAGCTCTAAAGTTCTGCCTACTACTGATCACTTCCACGAGATGCTCAAATTTGGTTTCATAAATATAAGATCATTGTCTACCAAAGTCTTATAAATAAATGATCTGATTCTTGAACATAGTTTCGATATGATTAGGTTGTGTGAAACATGGCTGAAACCAAATGTTTTCGAAGCTTCCCCATCCGACTATACTTATGCCCATATAGCTCAGATAACTAAATAAGGTGGGGGGAGGGGGGTTGCCTTAATATATAAGTGTATTTTCAAACTGACTTCTGGACTTGAATCTAAATTCCACTCTTTTGAGTCTCTTGTTCTGGGTCCATCTCTCTCAGCCATGAATAGACTCGGCTCAGTCCAAATTGTGATACTCTATTGACCTCCTGGCTCTTACTCTCTATTTCTTGAAGAATTTGGAGAATTTGTCTCAGGTCTTGTTACTCATTCTGATGAGATTCTAATTCTTGGTGATTTCAATATTCATCTGACTGAATAAGGCTGCTGAACCTCTAAGTAAAGCCATTCTGGTACTTGTTGATACTTTTGGGTTCGTTCAGTTTGTTCAAGAGTCGACTCATTGCAGTGGTAACACCCTTGACTTGGTTTCATCTAAAGGAACAGCTGTCTCTGAACTGAATGTCTTGTCAACCACATTTGCTGTGTCAGATAATTTTCTCATCAAATTTGAAGCGTTGTTGGCCTGTCCAGTTAATGCCGGCACAGATGTAATTGCCACTCGCAACTTTGGTCCATCCACTGTAGCTGCATTTGGCCAGCAGCTGCCTGAAGTCTTGGCTCCTTTCCCTGTAGAGACTAACTCTGTTGAATATTTCACTAGAGACTTAAATGTGGTCCTCTCTAGTCTCTTGAATTCAGTTGCACCTCTCACTACCAGAACTAGGTGACTAAAGAGGTTTACAACCTGGTTTAACGACGAGACACGTTCTCTTAAGTGGGCCTGCAAGAGACTTGGACTGCTTTTATTGTCATGCCCTATATGCATGTCTCATGCATACAAGGTAACAACATTTCCTTGCCTGGGTCATAGTGAACAAGCAGCTTTGTTGAGTGGAGAAGGCCTTTCACTTCCTTGAAAGCTTCCTCCTGCTCTTTACCCCACTGCCACTTAGTGTCACCGTGAAGCAGCTTGTATAATGGGGCCAAAATCTTTGAGAGGTCAGGAAAGAACTTAGCGTAATAATTCACTGTGCTCAAAAATGATCTGAGTCCATGGATGCTCTTGGGGCTTGGGGTCTCCTTAATAGCTCTTCCTTTGTCTTCCACTGGACAGAGCCCCTCAGCTGTGATCTTGTGTCCCAGGTAGGTAGGTCACACCCTGTGCCAGGAACACAAATTTTCCACGTTTCAATCGCAGCCAAGCGCCTGAGAGCCTCTTCAGCACCTGTACTAAGTTTGCCAGATGTTCCTCTTCTGTGGCCCCTGTGATCAAAATATCGTCAAGATACACTGCTACATGTAGAAAACCCCTGCAACAAAGTTTCCATTGTCCTTTGGAAAATGACAGGACTGGACACCAACCCAAATACCAGGCAATTGTTTTTGAATAATCCCTTGTGAGTGTTGATTGTGATGTACTCTTTTGAATCCTTTCGGTAAGTGTGGCTCATGTCCAGCTTTGCAAATAACTTACCCCCTGACAGGGTCACAAACAGGTCATCCACCTGTGGAAATGGGCACTCCTCCAACTTAGAGACCTGACTCACCATAAGCTTGTAGTCCCCACATATCCTTGCCGTTATTTCTTCCTTCAAAACTGGAACATGGGAGCTGCCTACCTTGAAAACTGGATGGGCTCAATGACGCCTTGCCTCTGTAAACGTTCCAGCTCCTCCTCGACTTTCCCTTTCATGGCATAGGGCACCAACCTGGGCTTGAAAAACTGTGGTGCGGCCTCAGGGTCAACATTGAGTTTCACTATTATGCCCTTCAGTGTGCCCAACTCGTCCCTGAAAACGTCACTGTACCACTGCAGAATGTCCTGTCGTGTGTACATACTTAGGTTCATGCCAACTGAGTCGCATTTTGCGAAGCCAATCACGGCCCAAAAGACTGGGGCCCCTGCCCTTAGCTATCACCAGCCTGGCTTTTGCCTTCTGAACTGAGCTGAAATGTCCACATATAGTACCCCTAAATGAGGTATGGGCTGCCCCGTATAGGTCCTGAGTTTGAGCTTTGAAGGGCTGATGGGAGGCAGATTAGACCCCAATGTCCTGCTGTAGGTCTCCTCACTGATGACCGATGCAGTGACCCCTGAATCAATCTTAAACTTAATGTCCTGTCCCCTGACAGTGACTGTGGCATAATAGGGTTCAGGTGGCTCCTCATCTGTTTCCACTCCAAACATGTTGTAGGCACATGCTGCCTCTTCTTCTGCTTCTTCTAGGTGGTGTGTGGCTGCCTGAGCCTGCTGAGTTTTTCCCTGCCCAGGCTTACCCTTACCCTTTGAACTCCTGTACTTTTTAGCTAGATGTCCCTTTTTACTACAGGCATGGCAGTGTCTTTGAATCTGCAATCATTTGCATAGTGTGTCCCTCCACATCAAAAACATTCCACCTGTTTCGAATGTTTACCAGTCTCTCTCCTGACCAGGTGCACTGTCGACATCTGCGACAAACCATTTCCCTTCTGGATATATTTAGCATTACCGGCAGCCATCTACATACCTTGGGAAATCTCGGGGGCTTTCTTGAAAGTCAACGGTGGGGTTTCCCCCAGCAGGTGGCATTATATGGCGTCATTATTAATGCCACATACCAATTTGTCATTTTATCAGCATTTTATCCAACACTGCCCCAAAATCACAATGCTCTGACAGTTGCCTGAGCTCAGCTACAAAGTTGGCTGCAGACTGACCTGGCTTCATGAAAAGGCTGTGAAATTTAAACCGTTGGACTGTCACTGAAGGTTTTGGACTGTGGTGGTTCCCCAACGAGCTTGACCAGTTCATCATATGGAATTTCCCTCAGTTTCTGCGATGTGGCTTAAGTTTCTTATCAGCGTTTAAGTCTTTGCCCCAGACACACTCAGGAGAATAGAGCGCTGCTTAGCCTCCTTGCAAGGCTCTCCTGAAGTAACTGGTGCACTGTTCCTCTCGTAGCCGCCTAGCTAGCTAGCATACTGTAGCCTAGCTCAAACGAACAACAAAAACGGGAACGACGAAAAACCCAATTCACCTTGTCGCCAAACATATGTGGTAACCTCTCAAAAGGATCATTCGACAACTTCATGCTTCAAGATCCTTTATATAGGCCGGGCAACAACAAAACGTACATACAGTACACAGAGGCTTACGCCGGCTATCTTATAGAGGTGAAGGAGCTTACGACACATGGGGACGAAACTAAATAGAGAACCCCACAACCCAGGAAACTCCCAAAATCAGCATCTCCTAACAAAAAGCTACCCCTAGAGGGAATATGGCTATATAACCATTATTCTAACTTACTTAATAATGATCACATTACAACAAATGTTATATCCTTCTCACACTCAGACATGTGTAATGTGTTGTTGTTTTTTTTTTTTTGTCTACATGGTGATGGTGGTCGCATGGCTTGGGTCCTGGGCTATTCTGGTGGTGTCTGGACACTGCTTGGCAATTATATTCTTCATATATTTTATAATTCCATTAAAATTCTGTTATCCTCTTTCAATGTTGTATTCTGTAAATTATGTAAACACAACATCCATTGTATATTGTCTGTCTTGGGAGAGAGATCCCTCCTCTGTTGTTCTCCCTGAGGTTTCTGACTTGACTTCTTTACTTCTGATGAAGACAGAGGGTTCAGGGGCGTCCGGGTAGCGTAGCAGTCTATTCTATTGCTTACCAACATGGGGATCGCTGGTTCAAATCCCCGTGTTACCTCTGGCTTGATCGGGCGTCCCTACAGACTCAATTCGCCGTGTCTGTGGGTGGGAAGCCGGATGTGGGTATGTGTCCTAGTCAATGCACTAGCGCCTCCTCTGGTCAATTGGGGCACCTGTTCAGGGTGGAGGGGGAACTGGGGGGAATAGCATGATCCTCCCACGCGCTATGTCTCCCTGGCGAAACTCCTGTCAGGTGAAAAAAAGCGGGTAGCAACTCCACATATATCGGAGGAGGCACGTGGTAGTCTGCAGCCCTCCCCGGATCAGCAGAGCGGGTGGAGCAGCGACCAAGGAATGTGGGAGGACAGATGGTGGTGGATTTTGCGAAAAGGATGCAAATGTCTGTGGTGAATACATATTTCAAGAAGAAGGAAGAAAACAGGGTGACGTATAAGAGTGGAGGAAAGTGCCCACAGGTGGACAATATCTTATGAAAGCGGCATGATCTGAACGGGTTTTGAGACTGCAAGGTGGTGACAGGGGAGAACATAGCTAGGCAGGATCGCATGGTGGTTTGAAGGATGACTTTGGAGACCAAGAACAGGAAGAGAGTGAACGCAGAGACAATGGTTGAAGAAGGAAGACTGTTGTGTGGCGTTCAAGGAGGAGTTAAGACAGGCAGTGGATGGTAGTGACGAGCTGCCGGATGGCTGGGCAAGCACTGCAGAAATAGTGAGGGAGACGGCTAGGAAGGTACTTGGTGTGTCATTTTGGACAGAGGAAGGGAGACAAGGAGACTTGATGATGGAATGAGGAAGTACAGCAAAGTATACAGAGGAAGAGGTTGGCAAAGAATAAGTTGGATAGTCAGAAAGAACACAGGAGAGTACACAGGAGTACAAGAAGATATGGCGTAAAGCAAAGAGAGAGGGGGCGAAGGCAAAGGAAAAGGCATATGGTGAGTTGTATGAGAGGTTAGACACTAAGGAAGGAGAAAAGGACTTGTACCGATTGGCTAAACAGAGGGACCGAGCTGGGAAGGATGTGCAGCAAGTTAGGGCAATCAAGGATAGAGATGGAAATGTGCTGACAAGCGAGGAGAGTGTATTGAGAAGGTGGAAGGAATACTTTGAGGGGCTGATGAATGAAGAAAATGAGAGAAAAAGAAGGTTGGATGATGTGGAGATAGTGAATCAGGAAGTGCGGTGGATTAGCTAGGAGGAAGTGAGTGCAGCTATGAAGAGGGTGAAGAGTGGAAAGGTGGTTGGTCCAGATGACATACCTGTGGATGCATGGAGGGGTTTATGAGAGATGGCAGTGGAGTTTTTAACTAGATTGGTTAACACAATCTTGGAAAGTGAGAAGATGCCTGAGGAGTGGAGAAGAAGCATACTGGTACCGATTTTCAAGAATAAGGGTGATGTGCAGAACTGTAGCAACTACAGAGGTATAAAGTTGATCAGCGGCAGATATGGGAAAGAGTAGTAAAAGTTAAGAGGAGAGGTGACGATTAGTGAGCAGCAGTATGGTTTCCAGCCATGAAAGAGCACCACAGATGTGATGTTTGCTTTGAGAATGTTGTTACATTGTGTCTTTGTAGATTTAGTGAAAGCATATGACAGGGTGCCGAGAGAGGAGGTGTGGTATTGTATGAGGAAGTCAGGAGTTGCAGAGAAGTATGTAGGGGTGGTGCAGGATATGTATGAGGGCAGTTTTGCAGTGGTGAGGTGTGCAATTGGAATGATGGATGAGTTCAAGGTGGAGGTGGGATTACATCAAGGATCGGGTCTGAGCCCTTGTTTGCAATGGTGATGGACAGGTTGACAGACGAGATCAGGCAGGAGTCTACCTGGGCTATGATGTTTGTGGATGACTGTGATCTGTAGTGAGAGTAGGGTGCAGGTTGAGGAGAGCCTGGAGAGGTGGAGGTATGCACTGGAGAGAAGAGGAATGAAAGTCAGTAAGGAGCAAGACGGAATACCTATGCGTGAATGAGAGAGAGGACAGTGGAATGATGAGGATGCAAGGAGTAGAGGTGACGAAGAAGGTGTATGAGTTTAAATACTTGGGGTCAACTGTCCAAAGTAACGGGGCGTGCAGGAGAGCAGTGAAGAAGAGAGTGCAGGCAGGGTGGAGTGGGTGGAGAAGAGTGTCAGGAGTGATTTGTGACAGAAGGGTACCAGCAAGAGTTAAAGAGAAGGTTTACAAGATGGTAGTGGGACCAGCTATGTTGTATGGTTTGGAGACAGTGGCACTGATGAAAAGACAGGAGGTGGAGCTGGAGGTGGCAGAGTTGAAGATGTTACGATTTTCATTGGGAATTACAAAGAAGGACAGGATTAGGAACGAGTATATTAGAGGGACCGCTCAGATTGGACGGTTTGGAAACAAAGCAAGAGAGGCAAGACTGAGATGGTTTGGACATGTGTGAAGGAGAGATGCTGGGTATACTGGGAGAAGGATGCCAGGAGCTGCCAGGGAAGAGGTTTATGGATGTGGTGAGGGAAGACATGCAAGTGGCTGGCATTACAGAGGAAGATGCAGAGGAGAGGAAGAGATGGAAACGGGTGATCCGCTGTGGCGACCCCTAACGGGAGCAGCCAAAAGTAGTAGTAGCAGTAGTAACTGTATGTGGTGACAGGGATTGTGGTGTTGCCCCTCCCCAGTTTCCGATCTGTCACTGCTCGTGTCAGTGCTTCAGAGAGATGCTCACCTGTGTGGCTCTCGTAAAGGGAGCGTGTCTACAAAATGGAGCATTTTATCTCCCACTCCAAAGTGATGTAGTAGGCGGTCACAGTTAGGTAACTTTCAGTAGCCTTGAAGGTCCATCCGTCTGTCGAAAGAGCTACGAAGGCTGTGTTGGACAATACTTTGACAATTCCTTGTGTCCGTTCATTAAGTTCGGGAGTTACCGTGTTGCTTAAGTGTTGGCAAAAGGGGATATTATAGTGCGGCTCAAGTACTTTAATCATATGCTGAAATGTCACATCCTCCATGACTACACAGGGCTGCATATCTTTTGCTAAAAACACCCCCAATGCTTTAGTTATGGATTTTGCCTTGTCTGAATACAATACAGTACAAACAACTTCATTAATCCCGCTAGGGGCAATTTGTTTGGAGCAGCTTATTGTACACAAAAACATAGCAACATGCAAACAATCAAATACCACAAACAATACATAATAACACTCCGGGGAGCTCAATGTGGAATAAAATCTATAAGATCTATAATTAATTCATAATATCGATAGGCTAGATAAACTTGGTAAACACAATGAAATGATCCGATAAACAAAACAAAAAAACACACCACGGAGCATTTAGTAGTCGAATTGCAGAGGGAATGAATAATTTAGAATAACGGTTAGCTTAACAAGCAGGTAAAACAAAACGATGCCCTGATGGCAACCGAGAGGGAATTCCCTTGCAAGAGCATGTCCAGAAGACGCCAAAAGACCTGCTGCTTTCTGCAGGACTTGTTGGTTGCAAGAAGAATTCAGATCTCTTTGTTCCACTCCGGTGATCTCAGAACAGATTTTAACAATGCTGTTGAGGCTGTTTGTGTCTTTTACCATATGGCTGTGAAACCGATACCAGCAGCCTTTAAGTTAATTACACACAACCAGTGATGCTAAACCTCATGACAAAAGCACCTGTCAGAGCAGTGTCCATCTTCAGATGGCCGTCTGAAGTAAAATGAGTGGATATGAGGTGGAGGAGCAGCGATACGCCATGCCAGCGAATAACTAATGAAACAGAACGACGGCCACCATATGCTGCTGAGGGTGATGTGTTGCGACTTCAGAAAGCAGAAGTGTGACTAACAACCATGAGACAGACAGACACACACAAGCCATTCCTCTCTCTGTCAGCAGATGGTAAAGGAAGAGAGGTAAGAGGCCTTTAATTTTCACTCCGGGTCTCTTGAGGCAAAGTCATTTAGTACTCAACAAATAAACAAAGCTGGTGTGGCCTGCGGGAGTTTACCCTGCTCCACCATATCGTACCTCCTAAATACCCATGCAAACACAGCACAAGTAAACACACTGCTGCTCTTTTATCAGTTCATATTGTGTAAAAGTAGGATACCAATAACCTCATCCTGACTAGGGATTTTACCACGCTCTTTCTTTTCGGTGTTAAATGTTTTTTTTTATTTGACTGAGAAAAAAAAAATGTGTGTGTATATATATATAAAATATATATACGTATATCTCAACAGGGTAATATCCTGCTCCTTTGGTTTCAAAGCAATACAGTTTTTATTAGGGTTTTGTATGGACAAGAATTTAACACTACAATTTGGATCACAACACAGGATTCATAATTCAAAATATTGTGATATATCATGATGGTACAAACACTGATATATTGCAAATTTTTGCCAAAATATTAGAAAAATGTCATACATAAAACACCCCAACATGCATAAAATCAGAGTAATCGGAGCCATAGCTAGTGTGACACTAGCAACGCCTGCTGCTGTGGTGGTTCTGTTACAATACTGCACCTGCCACCTAGTGGTTGGGGATGTAAACAACACAATGAAGTAGTGCTACTACCATATCTGAGTGGTATCTTGAGAATAAATGCAATCTGGGCCTATGTAAAAATTTGTTCTTGCACACCCATGGGCTCTTTTAGCCCTGAAGTTTGTCTCACAGACCAGTGTAGAATCTGGGTAACCCCTGAATTTAGACACCAACTCATTAACACTGACTGCGAGACTGGGTGATTGCTCGTTGCAAGAGGTACACAATAGATGTTAGGGGGAAAGAATTACAAATAACCATCAGGCTTTGCTCCTCACTGTCAGACAATCTTGAGAGCTAAAAAAAAAATTCCACGGGTGTTTCACAACAAATTTGTACGCACAAATGATTGACGAACGAAGCCCGGTGTTTTTGAAAATATATAAATGCCGCAATACGCAAGTGTATCGGTATTTTCTTACATCCCTAGTTTTTATGCTAGCATGTTTTTGTTTCTTGGTTCTTTTTTTTCTTCTTTTTTTTACATCAAAATGTGGAATCTTTACTATGTTTTCTTTCTAATATACCAAGCCTTGGACTAACAAAAAAAAAATCTCATCTCATCATCAGCCACTTCTCCGGGTTCGGGTCGCGGTGGCAGCAAGCTAAGTATGGCACTCCAGACGTACCTCTCCCCAGCAACGCCCTCCAGCTCCTCCTGGGGGACCCCAAGGTGTTCCCCGGCCAGATTGGACATGTAGTCCCTCCAGTGAGTTCTGGCGCTACCCCGGGGTCTCCTCCCAGTTGCACGTACCTGGTAAACCTCCAAAGGAAGGCGCCCAGGAGGCATCCTAATCAGATGCCTGACAAAAAAGGCACCAAATAAAATAGCCGCTATTGAACAACTGTATCATCACTTGTTACACATTCATTATAGAAAGTGTAAGACTGTTAGTGGTGGACAAGTGTACTGAAAACTATAACGCAAAGTTTGACTCCATATTGGGAAGGTTTTCCTGTTATTTTCTGGGCAGCATGTGTCTGCTACGGTAAATGAGCCTGTCTGCCACACCATCTTCTTCAAGGGGAAGCGAGTATGTTTGATCCTCACCACACACGTCACAGTGGACTCAATCAGCACCCAGTGTGGAGGTGGAAAACCTCAGACACATATACACAAATGTGCATGTGTACACACACACACACAAACACACACACAGACTAAAACGACCACCAGCTGTCCTCTAAAAGACTGTGAGACACCATCCACCTACGTACAACCGGGAAAGACGTTTTACTCTGGCCATTTGCCGATTGTCCATTCGAGCGGTAGTGTGACATTTCAAAGACATCGTTCTCTTTTTAGCGGGAAAAGAGGAGGAGAGTAGAGGAGATGCAAGATGTTAAGCAGCTGGGCTTCTCGCTGACAACAAATGATACCTGTCATCGGCGCCAAAATCTGTATTTCAAACTGTCTTGACTCATTTCTCTAGCTTCTTCAGCGCTCTTGGTTCTTTGACTTTTTGAAGAAAAAAAAAACCCTTCCTATGTGACTAAATATAACCTGTTACACATATCTCGTCTTTAGCAAACAGAAACAAGAAGCCATTTTCTTGATACTAGGTGAAGAGGACACATAGAGAGGGTGATAGAGCTTGGGTAAAAGAATGAATGATTTGGATGGATGGATGGATATATGGCGGCACTGTGGAGCAGTGGTTAGCGCGGTCGCCTCACAGCAAGAAGGTCCTGGGTTCGAGCCCTGGGGTAGTCCAACCTTTGGGGGGGGGGTCATCCTGGGTCGTCCTCTGTGTGGAGTTTGCATGTTCTCCCCGTGTCTGTGTGGGTTTCCTCCGGGTGCTCCGGTTTCCTCCCACAGTCCAAAGACATGTAGGTCAGGTGAATCGGCCATGCTAAAGTGTCCCTAGATGTGAATATGTGTGTGTGTGTGTGTGTGTGGGCCCTGTGATGGCCTGGTGGCCTGTCCAGGGTGTCTCCCCCCCCTGCCGCCCAATGACTGCGGGATGTAAGGATAAGTGGTTTGGATAATGGATGGATGGACGGACAGACGGATGAATATATATTTGAATGGAAAACCCAGGAATGTATTAAAGTATTCAGTCTGTTTTTTTTACTTCTGTTTACCGTTTTCAGTCATGCTCTTTCCTAGTTTGGTGACACAAATGAAATGGCAAACTCACCGCAAACACCAGCTTATGGAACAACTATGTTTTTGTTTTTTGCACAACACATCTAAGCTAAAGGAGGGTTGAGTGCATTGGTGTCTCTGCAGCAGGTCAAGGAAACTTCTGTCAGACATCAAATAATGAGCCTAGTAAGCTGTTGGTTCCAGGGGGAAAACACTCACTCAGATGCCTTTCACACCGACATCATTTGGTCTGTGCTTTCTGACCTTTTAAAGTATGGACTTTTCTTTTTTCAGCAGATATAAACACTTTCTATGAATGTGGTATGTACTGAACTAGTCTAAGAGCCTGGGTCGCCTCTGGTCAGACAATAGTTTGGAATATTTCCAGTGCAAAAGCAATTTCAACAAAGTTGGGATTAAATTAAGGGAGTGACGATGTGCTTTCATTGCACTGTGGGTTCACAGCAGGCAGATGTCTTTAGACACCGAAAGACAAATCAAGATGACGTACTGCTGGGATTTAATAGCCGCTTTGTCCATCTGTCCACAATAAATCCTGTTCTCTATTCGGCAACATGAAACAAAATCATTCCCACCCCCCCCCTTTTTTTTTTTTACCCAATTGTACCTGGCCAATTACCCCACTCTTCCGAGCCGCCCCGGTTGCTGCTCCACCCCCTTGCCGATCCGGGGAGGGCTGCAGACTACCACGTCTCCTCCGATACATGTGGAGTCACCAGCCGCTTCCTTTCAGTAAGGAGTTTTGCCAGGGGGATGTAGCGCATGGGAGGATCACGCTACACCCCCTTCCCCACCCAGTTCCCTCTTCCCCCCAAACAGGCACCCTGACCGACCAGAGGAGGCGCTAGTGCAGCAACCAGGACACATACCCACATCTGGCTTCCCATCCGCAGACGGCCAATTGTCTCTGTAGGGACGCCCGACCAAGCCGGAGGTAACACGGGGATTCAAACCGGCGACCCCCTGTTGGTAGGCAACGGAATAGACCGCTACGCCACCTGGACACCCAAAACAAATCATCGCTAATACGATGTAACTATGCTGGGAACTTTGACCCATCTAGCCTTCACCTGCAAACACTTTTGGAGTTTTGCAAAGCTGCACTTTGCTGCACATATACTGAACAAAAATATAGACGCAACACTTTCATTTTTGCTCCAGTTTTTCATGAGCTGAAATCAAAGCTCTAGGACTTTTTCTTGAAAAGACTTTTTCTTGTTTTATCTTGAAAATAGACATTTATTAGGCACTGAACTATGGATTTCACAGGTATGGGGGGGGGGGGTCAGAAAACCAGTCAGTATCTGGTGTGACCACCATCTGCCTCACACAGTGCAACACATCTCCTTCACAAAGGGTTGATCAGGTTGTTGATTGGGGAATGTTGGTCCACTCCTCTTCAATGGCTGTGCGAAGTTGCTGGATATTGGCAGGAACTGGAACACGCTGCCGTATACGCCCATCCAGAGCATCCCAAACTTGCTCAGTGGGTGACACGTCCGGTTGAGTATGCAGGCCATGCAAGAACTGGGATGTTTCCAGCTTCCAGGAATTGTGTACAGATCCTTGCAACATGGGGCCGTGCATTATCATACTGCAACATGAGGTGACGGATGAATGGCACATTAATGGGCCTCAGGATCTCGTCACGGTATCTCTGTGCATTCAATAAGCCATCAATAAAATGCACCTGTGTTCGTTGTCCGTACCATATGCCTGCCTGTACCATAACCCCACCGCCACCAGGGGCCACTCTAATCACAACGTGACATCAGCAAACTGCTCACCCACATGACGCCATGCACGCTGTCTGCCATCTGCCCGGTACAATGAAAACCGGGACTCGTCTGTGAAGAGAACTCTTCTCCAAAGTGCCAGACGCCATCGAAGGTGAGCATCTGCCCACTGAAGTCGGTTACGACGACGAACTGCAGTCAGGTCAAGACCCCGGTGAGGACGATGAGCATGCAGATGAGCCTCCCTGAGACGGTTTCTGACAGTTTGTGCAGAAATTCTTTCGTTATGCAAACCAATTGTTGCATCAGCTGTCTGGGTGGCCGGTCTCAGATGATCTTGTGGGTGAAGATGTCGGATGTGGAGGTCTTGGGCTGGCGTGGTTACACGTGGTCTGCGGTTGTGAGGCCGGTTGGATGTACTGCCAAATTCTCGGGAAACGACTTTAGAGACGGCTTATGGGTAGAGAAATGAACATTCAATTCACGGGCAACAGCTCTGGTGGCCATTCCTGCAGTCAGCATGCCAATTGCACGCTCCCTCAAAACTTGCGACATCTGTGGCATCGTGCTGTGTGATAAAACTGCAGATTTTAGAGTGGCCTTTTATTGTGACCAGCCTAAGGCACACCTGTGCAATAGTCATGCTGTCTAACCCACATCTTGATATGCCACACCTGTCAGGTGGATGGATGCTCACTAACACAGATTTAAACACATTTGTCAACAAAATTTGAGAGAAATAGGCCTTTTGTGTATGTAGAAAAAGTCTTAGATCTTTGATTTCAACTCGTGAAAAACTGGAGCAGAAACAAAGTGTTGCATTTATACTTTTGTTCAGTGTGTAACTGTGTCCGTTATCATCGGTCCATGAACTGATAAAAAGGGTTTCTTTGAATGTCATGGAAAGCACAAATACAAACTGTTTGTAATGCTAGCCTCGTAGCCAGACCCAGTGTGTATCTTTGTCGGTCTTTTTCAAAGACGTGGGGGGAAAAAAGACAGCGTGGAGAGGCACACAGGTCGGAGGTCAAATGTTCAAAAGGAGGTGAAGATGTGCGAAAGAAGGGAGAAGAATTGCAGCATCCGTCCAATTCACTATCAGGAAAGAATGGGAAGAAAGGAGAGGAGGAAAGAACGATAAAAAAACTAAAATCTCCTCACCAAGAGCCACAGTGCCCATTAGGAATGGTCTTCCCATCTGACTGAAGTCACTGCTGCTCTGTAGGCCAACTTCTGACCCCACTACAAACGTCACGGCCACCTGAGAGAGGGACGGACACACACACACACACACACACACACACACAAGCAGAGAGAAAGAGGCATTTTAAGACCAGGGGGTCTGTCCTGATAAAAGCAACCGTTCTGTCACAGCATAGCTGAGCCATTCCCCCTAAAAAGGCATTTCTCAGTAGCAGGGGATGACTGCAGGTAGCTGTTCCACCTAACCTGGCTGCTCTTTGGGTACCTGCAGGCCGGTGCCGGGAAAGTTTGCGCATCATCCAGCTCAACCCAGACAGACCATAATATTTCTGTGAAAACCTGGGCCAAGCCTAAAGTCAGCCTGACCCGAACCAAAGCCCAAAAAGGCTGACAATATTCCCCGTTGCATGACTGAAAAATTCAGCCGTTCAAATGATTCGAACCCCCAACTGAAAAAAAAAAATCCTTCCTATGTGATGAAACCTGTTACACATATCTCGTCTTTAGCAAAAAGAAACTAGACGCCATTTTCTTGATAGGTGAAGAGGACAAACGGAGAGAGCGACAGAGCTTGAGTAAAACAATGAACGATTTGGATGGATGGATGAATATATGGCGGCACGGTGGAGCAGTGGTTAACGCGGTCGCCTCACAGCAAGAAGGTCCTGGGTTCGAGCCCCGGGGTAGTCCAACCTTGGGGGTCGTCCCGGGTCGTCCTCTGTGTGGAGTTTGCATGTTCTCCCCGTGTCTGTGTGGGTTTCCTCCGGGTGCTCCGGTTTCCTCCCTGAGTCCAAACACATGTAGGTCAAGTGAATCAGCCAGACTAAATTGTCCCTAGATGTGTGTGTGTGTGTGTGTGTGTGTGTGTGTGTGTGTGTGTGTGTGTGCCCTGTGATGGCCTGGCAGCCTGTCCAGGGTGTCTCCCCACCTGCCGCCCAATGACTGCTGGGATAGGCTCCGGAGTATGGATAAGCGGTTTGGATAATGGATGGATGGATGGATGGACGGATGGATGGACAGATGAATATATATTTGAATGGAAAACCCAGGAATGTATTTAAGTATTCAGTCTGTTCTTTTACTTCTGTTTACCGTTTTCAGTCATGCTCTTTCCTAGTATGGTGACACAAATGAAATGGCAAACTCACATCAAACACCAGCTTATGGAACAACTATGGTTTTTTTTGTTTTGGTTTTTTTAACGCAACACATCTAAATTAAGGGAGGGTTGAGTCAAGCATTCAGTTAACAAGTACACTTTCAATTATTTCACAAACAAACAAGCTCGGAGGACGCCGCCAGCTTCAGCAGCTTCAGCAGCTTCAGCAGCAGCTGCTTGTGAAGGAGTGCTTGGCTGCGACGAGACCCGAGTGCTTCGACGCACACTTTAAAGTAAAGTACTCAGACATGAGTTCTGCTGCTGCAGAACACTGGAAGGATTAAAACCTAACAGTGTGTCTGTGCATGTGTGTGTCTGTGCAGGTGTGTGTCTGTGCATGTGTGTGTGTGTGTGTGTGTGTCTGTGCATGTGTGTGTCTATGCAGGTGTGTGTCTGTGCATGTGTGTGTCTGTGCATGTGTGTGTGTGTGTGTGTGTGTGTCTGTGCATGTGTGTGTGTGTGTGTGTGTGTGTGTGTGTCTGTGCATGTGTGTGTCTATGCAGGTGTGTGTCTGTGCATGTGTGTGTGTGTGTGTGTGTGTGTGTGTGTGTGTGTCTGTGCATGTGTGTGTCTGTTCGTGTGTGTGTGTGTGTGTGTGTGTGTGTGGCACCATATGTTTATGTTTATGTAACCAGTTGAAAAGAAAAAAGAACTGAAAAGCAACATCAGGAAACCTCTGTCCTGATACGCACTCACACTCACACACACACACACACTCACGCACACACACACACACTCACATGCACACACACACACTCACATGCACACACACACACACACACACACACACACACACACACACACACACACACACACACACACACACACACACACACAGAGTGAAAGGCCATTAGATGACAGTCACAGTTTTCTATCAGCTAATGGAAAAAAAAACAGGAAAAAAAAAGACTCCAGAGACAGAGAGACGATCCATTTCACAACAAACAGAGTCAGAGAGAGTCAGAGAGAGAGAAGAAGAAGAGAGAGGAAGAGAAAAAAGAGAGGAGAGAGGAAGGAGACTGTGGGGAGAGAGAAGAGTTCTGAAAGGAAACTTGGGAGACAGTGGAAGAATGGAAAGCAGAAACATGGAGAAGATTGAGAGAAGGGATGGGAGGCAGAGAGGAGAAAGAGGAGAGAGAGGAGTGTGGTTGACTGCAGAAGGGATGGGAGGCAGAGAGGAGAAAGAGGAGAGAGAGGAGTGTGGTTGACTGCAGAAGGGATGGGAGGCAGAGAGGAGAAAGAGGAGAGAGAGGAGTGTGGTTGACTGCAGAAGGGATGGGAGGCAGAGAGGAGAAAGAGGAGAGAGAGGAGTGTGGTTGACTGCAGAAGGGATGGGAGGAAGAGAGGAGAAAGAGGAGAGAGAGGAGTGTGGTTGACTGCAGAAGGGATGGGAGGCAGAGAGGAGAAAGAGGAGAGAGAGGAGTGTGGTTGACTGCAGAAGGGATGGGAGGCAGAGAGGAGAAAGAGGAGAGAGAGGAGTGTGGTTGACTGCAGAAGGGATGGGAGGCAGAGAGGAGAAAGAGGAGAGAGAGGAGTGTGGTTGACTGCAGAAGGGATGGGAGGCAGAGAGGAGAAAGAGGAGAGAGAGGAGTGTGGTTGACTGCAGAAGGGATGGGAGGCAGAGAGGAGAAAGAGGAGAGAGAGGAGTGTGGTTGACTGCAGAAGGGATGGGAGGAAGAGAGGAGAAAGAGGAGAGAGAGGAGTGTGGTTGACTGCAGAAGGGATGGGAGGCAGAGAGGAGAAAGAGGAGAGAGAGGAGTGTGGTTGACTGCAGAAGGGATGGGAGGCAGAGAGGAGAAAGAGGAGAGAGAGGAGTGTGGTGATAAAGAGTCAGAATAAGAGGAGAGGAGAAAAGGAAAGAACGAGTGTTAATAACTTTAGAAATGGAGGGAAACTGGAAAATGGAAAAGCAACAGCGGGCTCCTCTCCTCTTCACTCCCGACACTCCTCACTCCTTACTTCACCCACGTTTCCATCCCAGTGTTATTAGAATTTTGTTGTTTTGGGAAAAAAAAGTTTGATGAAAATGGCAGATATCCAAGTTCTCACCCTCGCTTGAGTGATGTGTTATTCGATATATAGAACTCTAAGTTGTTGTTGTTTTTTTGGCCAACTACCCCACTCTTCTGAGCCGTCCCGGTCGCTGCTCCACCCCCTCTGCCGATCCGGGGAGGGCTGCAGACCACCACATGCCCCCTATGATACATGTGGAGTCGCCAGCCGCTTCTTTTCACCTGACAGTGAGGAGTTTCGCCAGGGGGGCGTAGCGCGTGGGAGGATCACGCTATTCCCCCCAGTTCCCCCTCCCCTCCCAACCAGAGGAGGCGCTAGTACAGCGACCAGGACAAACACCCACATCCGGCTTCCTACCTGCAGACACGGCAGGTTGCCAGAGGCAACACGGGGATTCGAACCAGGATCCCCATGTTGGGAGGCAACGGGATAGACCGCCACGCCACCCGGACGCCCATCCATTCATCCATTATCTGAACCGCTTATCCTGTTCTCAGAGTCGCTGGGATGCTGGAGCCTATCCCAGCAGTCCTTGGCTGGCAAGCGGGGAGACACCCTGGACAGGCCGCCAGGCCATCAGACATGGCCAACACACACACACACACACACACACATACACACACACACACACACACACACACACACACATTCATACCTAGGGACAATTTAGTACAGTCCATTCACCTGACCTACATGTCTTTGGACTGTGGGAGGAAACCGGAGCACCCGGAGGAAACCCACGCAGACACGGGGAGAACATGCAAACTCCACACAGAGGACGACCCGGGACGACCCCCAAGGTTGGACTACCCCAGGACTCGAACCCAGGACCTTCTTGCTGTGAGGTGCCCGCGCTAACCACTGCGCCACCGTGCCGCCCTAAGTGACAAAAGAAATTAATTTGCTGGACAAAAACAATGTAATTCAAACAGAATTGAATCACACGATCAGCTGTTTTTCATCTCCACAGGTCCGTGTCTCCTGCTGGGTGTGCCAGCATGGACATACGACGTAGGACGAGCCAAAAGCTACGCTCAGTTTTATTTGTTTGAACAGATGTGTTGAAAACACATGATTTATTTTGCAATATTTGATTATTCGCTTGAAACGTCTTCCATATTTGGATGAAAACACGACTTTCATTAAGACAGTAGTCAAGTCCATTTTATTTGCATAGCTCAATATCACAAGTTACACATTTGCTTCAGGGGGGTTTTACAGCAATACCACGTCCTGTTCTTCGACCCTCACATCGGATACGGAACACCTCCCTCCCTGAACCCCCTCGTCTGTCCTTCTGGGACCCGGTGGGGAGGATTCATGAGGTTTTTGTTTTCACACACATGTGGGCCATATTCTTATGCAGAGTCACACGCCCGGCATCACCAACACAAGGACACAGAATATGCCCCCATGCACCGCCTGAGCTAAACCAAGCTCTGCCCTCTGTTAAATGATCTGACCCCCGGGGGCCAGGCTGGACAGCGCCGGCCCCCAGCTGCCATGGCAGTCGGCGGCATTAAAGCCTCGACGACAACTTTATCAGCGGTGAGGGCGCTGAGTCTTAACCAATTACACAGCCGGAATAAATGTCATGCTAATTACCCCCAGATAGCCGTGAAATCGCGGTTGATTCGGCGTGAATAATCTACCTTTACACACATTTACGCCGCTGTGGAGCTCAAGTGCAGGGAGATTCGTTTTAAATTCAGTGTGCGTGCACGCGTGTGTAATTGTGTAATCGTGTTCATCCATACCTCTCTGTGAAGCTGATATAATGGCCGAGCCCCTTTCAGGCCTATTTCACAAAGGTTTAATGGAGTTCTTATCAAGGTGTAACAATTTTATTTGAGCTCTCCTGCGTGCCTCTATTATTCATTTAGCCGGTGTTTTTTTTTTTTTTTCCCGTGCAAAGCATTTAGCTACCGTCTGGACTCAACCGTCCCTCACTTTAAACCGCTAGTCACATTACAGCATCGAGCTGGATCAGATTACTGAGAGAATGATAGTGTGGGGAGGAGGAGAGAAGAAGGAACAGAAAAAGGCAAGAAAATGAAGCAATCATGGAAAGAAAATAGAAGAGAGACAAAGGGAAGATGGAAAGGAAGGAGAGGATGGAGAGAATAGCAGAGGATTTTAAAGGAGAGGAGGTGAGATGGGAAGCGGCAGTGAGCTGAAGAGAGGAGTGATAGAAAGAGATAGATGGAGGACAGATTATGAACTTCCTTATCTCTCTCTTCTTCCAGTTCTTCTCCTGTCGCTTACTTCCCTCTTCTTCTCCTACTCCTCCTACCGTCCTTATCTCATCCTTCTATTCAATCTCGACCTTTTCTCTATCCTCCCCTACTCTCTCACCCCTCTCCCCTTTCTTCCTTCTGTCCGGACATCACCTCTCATCACATCCCCTCTTCTTTCTGACATCTCCCACCCAAATCCAGAGGACGAGCTGCTCTGAAGCCGGTGAGCTCATCAGGATGTAACGTGTAGAGGGGCTCCATAGAGAGGGAGCGATGCTGCAGGAGTAAGGGTACATCTCCAACTCGGGCCATCAACAACGCAAGCAAAGAAACTAAACCCTGCTTGTATGTTCACTACATAAACAAATTTGTAGTGTTTGGTGCAAACACCCCCCCCCCCCAAAAATGGCTATGCTACAGGATTAATAGGATTTATTTCACAATGCATTCAACCACGAAGCAAGTGTCCACACTACCAGGTACCGCTCCTCGCTTGACCATTCGACAGTGGTTCTCCACATTGGGTCACAAACATGCTTGACACACAGCTGAGATTTTGAGGGCGGACACTGAACTCTGTGACGCTTTGTGGGCCAAAATTACCCAGATTTCCCATCTCGGTGACACATCACCGAGATATTCATAGTTGTACCTTCGCAAAAGTATGTTTCGATGTTTAGTCTCTGCTCCTGGGGGGCCTTCAACCACAGTAATAGCATGCCAGATACAGACATTTTTCCTTTTTAAGTTGCACTGTGCCACCTTAAGCCTGCTCCTAAAATACTCCCAGCCACTGTAAACGTATTTGGGCTTGATAACAGCTCTGTAAAATCCTATTATAAGGTTGCGAGCTGCTTCACCGATCTTGGCAAATCTTTAATGCCATTCTGGGGTAAGTCAACTGCTCATGGGTCGAGAAGATCCAAGATTTACAGCCCTGTTTTTGAAATTCTGGAAGAGCTTTTGCATTGGGGCCACAGATGAGCAGTTACTGTTTGAGGTTGTGGTTTATAAAATAAATATACATGCCAAACAGCCTCTTTCACTTGCTGTTAACCTGCTTCCTTCCTGTTCCTCTCCTTTCACCTCCTCACCTCCGATCTGTGTTTCACTCCCCTCTCCCCCTCTGATCTATTCTCCTTTCCTTTCCTCTCCACTCCTCTCTATTTCTCTCCTCTCATCTCTGAGTGAGTAATTGATTAAGGTTGTCAGACAGTCCCTTGCCAGACTCGACAGGAGACCCAACTTTCAGGAGGAATACAGGCTGACTGCTGCATGTGCGGAACACACATGCGTGAATGAGAAGGACAGCAGAATGGTGAAGATGCAAGGAGTAGAGGTGGTGAAGGTGGATGAGTTTAAATACTTTAGATTAGGATGGCTCGGAAGAGTGGGGTAACTGGCCGAATACAGTTGTGCAGAAAAAGAAGGAAAAATCCACAAAAAAAAAAAAGTGAACCAAAAAACTGCATACAACCCTGAGAACATACATTCTTCATGAAAAGTGTTTAATTTCAAGCTTTACCGAGCTGACGTTTAATGTGAGCAGCAAAGGAAAGGGAGCTATTGAATGGCATGCTACAGGTCATTAAGGCAAGTATGGTAGTTGGTTAAATATTAGCCTTCCCGATCCTCAGCCTCACCGCAGCCTATGACTGCTACCAGAGGTGTCAATATGTTAAACATTGAAGGAGATTCTGATTATCTGTTTTTGTTTATTTGCTCCCATGTTATCATCTTAGGTGCTGGGCAGTGCTGCAGATTGTCCCTCAGACATTATCACCAGAGAGGTGGACGGCAGCTGAGACAGTGGCCAATGGCGGCTCTGGCCATCCTGGCCTGCTTCCTTCTTGGACTCCAGCCTATATCTCGGTGTTCTCAAACATCTCACTAGAGGAGTAAGTCTGTTTTTTTCTCTTGTTGCTTGGGGGGGGGGGTTGTCTAAGCCGTTTCTTTCTCTTGGGGGGATTTCTAAGCTAAAATAGGACACAGTAGGTGTGGGGGTCACAGGAAAGATAGCTTGGTTTAAATATGATTTTATCTGTACAACCATCTTGGGCATGGCATCTAGTAGTCTCCTCTTGACACTTTCTCAGAATTGGATGTACTCAATATTTTCTTTTGACTCGGTGTGCAAGGTTTCTGTTTTTAAATCAACTGAACACGTCATTAAGATGGCGCCACGGATGGTAGCCTCATTTCTCCACTCTCTTGTACTTTTTCTGTTTTTGTTTGGTTTCCAGTACCTACTCACTGCTCACATACAGCAGGGAAGAACTTTTAAGCCTCAACTGTCCACTGGACAAACTGAACAGACCTTTTTACTGACTTTGAAAGTTTTAACGAAAGTCTTGCCGAGCTTTTGGCTGGTGCAGCTCTGTGTGGACTCCGACGGAGACGACGACAGGGTAAGTAAGCTGGCGCGCTCGTTAAGCTGCAACATTGGGGATTTAGAACCACACTACCATCAATTACCTGGCGAATGTCCGCTCTCTGGCCAACAAGATGGACGAACTCCTACTCATAAATGGAAAAAAATGACTTTTCCAGATCTGCTGCCCTGTGCCTCACTGAAACCTGGCTTAGTGAACACTTAGACTTACTACACTACACTTACACCTAACAACAGCACTGCCATACTCATTCACACCCTGGTTACATCCCATGTTGACTACTGCAGTTCTATTCTCTTTGGTCTTCCCCTCAAGTGTCTTCATAAACTTCAGTTGGTCCAGAATTCAGCTGCCCATATCCTTACCAGAACTCCTTCCACAGATCATATCCCTTCTGTTTTTCAGCAGCTCTATTGGATCCCTGTTAAATACCGTATTGACTTCAAGATCCTGCTTCTCACCTTTAAGGTTTTTAGTAACCTAGCTTCTTCGTATCTTTCCGAACTCCTTCATATCCGCACGCTCAGATCCTCTTATGCTCTCCAACTCACTACACCATAGGTCCACTTGACTACCATGGGGTCTAGAGCCTTCAGTCATTCTGCCCCCTGCCTGTGGAACTCTCCCACAAGACATGTGCAACATTGACTCTCTTTCAACCTTCAAATCCCATCTCAAAACTCATCTTTTCAAACTGGCATGTTCAGTCTGATCCACGCTTCATTGAGTTTTGTGCAGATAATGATTTTATACTTATTTGTTCTATTAACTTTTTATTGTCTACCCTGCTTTGTTTTGATTTTTGCTGTCTGATACAGTGCTGCTTGTTTTTTAACTGTGCTCTGTAAAGTGGCCTTGAGTGCTCTGAAAGGCGCCCACAAATAAAATGTGTCATTATTATTATTATACACCGGATAGTATACTTCATCTGCTGCAGTTCAAACTCTTCCGAACGGACCGCGAAACGGAGCTATCAGGGAAAAAACAGGGTGGAGTGCAGGCAGGGTGGAGTGGGTGGAGAAGAGTGTCAGGAGTGATTTGTGACAGAAGGGTACCAGCAAGAGTTAAAGGGAAGGTTTACAAGATGGTTGTGAGACCAGCTATGTTGTATGGTTTGGAGACAGTGGCACTGATGAAAAGACAGGAGGAGGAGCTGGAGGTGGCAGAGTTGAAGATGCTAAGAATTTCATGGGAGTGACGAAAAAGGACGGGATTAGGAACGAGTATATTAGAGAGGCAGCTCAGGTTGGACGGTTTGGAGACAAAGCAAGAGAGGCGAGATTGAGATGGTTTGGACATGTGCGGAGGAGAGATGCTGGGTATATTGGGAGAAGGATGCTGAATATGGAGCTGCCAGGGAAGAGGAAAAGAGGAAGGCCAAAGAGGAGGTTTATGGATGTGGTGGGGGAGGACATGCAGGTGGCTGGGGTGACAGAGGAAGATGCAGAGGACAGGAAGAGATGAAAACAGATGATCCGCTGTGGCGCCCCCTAACGGGAGCAGCCGAAAAAAGAAGAAGACAGTCTGATTGCTGCAAGCCTGTGTATGTGTGCGTGTGTCTGCAAGGGGACTTAATTTTGGATCGCTTTAATAGCGCACACAAAGGACACACGTGCTACGGAATGCACACGCACAAACCCACACACTGATGTAGATAGGAAGGAAATATAAACAGAGGAACAGGAAGATGAAAAGAGAGCCAAATGAAACAAACCAACAAAGTGGAAGGTAGGCAGGCAGCCTGGCAGATAGGTAGTGTGAGGGCAATTCATATATGAATGTTTGCTTGCTTTTAATCTTTGACCACAGATCAGCTATACTAGGACTCACGACAACACTTTACCTCGCGAGAGCCACCTAGCCTCGCTGTGAAACAACACAGCTGAATGTTCAGCTCCCATCTCCTCATCAAGTGCAGAGAACAACCGTGCTCTCAGGGGTCTTGTTTTGATGAGACTGACCACACCAACAACATCGGTCAAACCCTCATTTAGGTCAGGGCTAATCTGTCTTGATGCTAGCACTTCTCTGTGCATTTGGCAAGACCCTCTTGATTAGTGCCTGCAATCCCTCCATTTTCCCTGCCATGGTCTGTGCACCATCTGTGCAAACGCCCGCACAGTTCCCCCATTTCAGCCCATGTTCTGTCAGGTGACAGTCAAGAAGCCTAAAGAGCTCATCAGCCGTCGCTCTACTCGGGACGTACTTGCAAAACAGCGAATCCTCACACAGTGACTCTGACGTGACAAAGTGAACATCAGCAATAAACAAGCCGTCTTTACTGCTGTCAGTAGCCTCGTCCACTTGTACGGCCAAACATGTCTTTCAGTTTTTCAACGCAGAGCCTGGATGGAAGCTGATGGGCTCACATTGGTTAACTTCTGCTTTCTTTGAGGGTCAGAAATCCCTCATCCAAGGAGGGCATCACATTTTCTGTGGTACTTACTATGATATGCAGGACTGCAACTTACGATATTTTACATTTTCAACTCAGTTTCAGTATTCTGTTTCAACTTTCAATATCAGTTAGGTTGTTGACTAATCATTTCCCCTGTAAATGGCCACGATAAATTCCCAGGGGCTATAGATGTCTTAAAACTGTTTACTTAATCTGATCAGCAGCCAAAATATAACTCAAGTATTCAATTTACAATGCTATGAATCAGAATGATGAGCATATCCTAGCATCCTTGAAGCTGTAACCAGCAAATGTTTTTGATAAATGACTTCGCTTAAACATTAATCAACTAACAAAGTTCTAATCAATGAATATTATGTCAATCGATTAATCGACTAATTATTTCAGCGCTAACAGAATCAGGTCTAGTAGCTATTCAGTTACGCTGCTAAAAGGGAATATTATGATCATATACTTTTTTACTGTGTTTACACAGCATGCCATTTCCTATGTGCAAATTTCATTCCACAGCTTCCTAATAGTGCAGTCAACCAGACTCTTACACAGGCCGTGTGTATAATTTATAGAATGTATATAATGTTTCTCTATAAAAGATACATTTTCTTGGAGAGACTAAATGATAGACTCTTACTCAGAAAGATTGAGTGCTGTAATAAAATCAAAAGGTGCTTCAACAAATTATTAGTTTGGGGCTGTGCACACTTATGCAACCAGCTTACTGTAACGTTTTATTCTTATTTTTTTCCTCCAGAAAGGTTTCCGTTTGTTTTTCACTTGAATTGTATAGGTTGCAATTTCATATTAAAGGTGGAAAAAGTTCTAACATGATTTATCTTGGGTATATATGTGCGTGCATATATATATATATATATATAAACTTAGCACAAAAAGTAAGGAAATGTGTGTTTGGTAGATTATTTCTTTGGTGTAACAATGCTTCTTGGCAATAAATCTTCTATCAGGCACCTGATTGTCAGCACCTGGGGTACCAGAAGCTCAAAACAAGAGTCAATAGCAACAGCAAAATAAGCTGTTTGGCACTGGCGGAGAAGATTTGGCAAATTTTTCATGGGAGCAACCCACATACTCAGCTCTGCTGCTCATCCCACAAATGCATGTTCCTTACCAATGTGGCGCCATTTAAAAGGGAAATAAACAGGCTTTCCAACGGCATAAGATTTATTGCCAAGAAGCATTATTACAACAAAGACATAATCTACCAAACACAAATTTCTTTACTTTTTGTGCTAAGTATATATATATATATACATATACACTCGCCGGCCACTTTATTAGGCACACCTGTCCAACTGCTCGTTAACGCAAATTTCCAATCAGCCAATCACATGGCAGCAACTCAATGCATTTAGGCATGTAGACATGGTCGAGATGATCTGCTGCAGTTCAAACCGAGCATCAGAATGGGGAAGAAAGGTGATTTAAGTGACTTTGAACGTGGCATGGTTGTTGGTGCCAGACGGGCTGGTCTGAGTATTTCAGAAACTGCTGATCTACTGGGATTTTCACGCACAACCATCTCTAGGGTTTACAGAGAATGGTCCGAAAAAGAGAAAATATCCAGTGAGCGGCAGTTCTGTGGGCGAAAATGCCTTGTTGATGCCAGAGGTCAGAGGAGAATGGCCAGACTGGTTCGAGCTGACAGAAAGGCAACAGTAACTCAAATAACCACTCATTACAACCGAGGTATGCAGAAGAGCATCTCTGAACGCACAACACGTCGAACCTTGAGGCAGATGGGCTACAGCAGCAGAAGACCACACCGGGTGCCACTTCTGTCAGCTAAGAACAGGAAACTGAGGCTACAATTCGCACAGGCTCACCAAAATTGGACAATAGAAGATTGGAAAGACGTTGCCCGGTCTGATGAGTCTCGATTTCTGCTGCGACATTCAGATGGTAGGGTCAGAATTTGGCGTCAACAACATGAAAGCATGGATCCATCCTGCCTTGTATCAACGGTTCAGGCTGGTGCTGGTGGTGTAATGGTGTGGGGGATATTTTCTTGGCACACTTTGGGCCCCTTAGTACCAATTGAGCATCGTGTCAACGCCACAGCCTACCTGAGTATTGTTGCTGACCATGTCCATCCCTTTATGACCACAGTGTTCCCATCTTCTGATGGCTACTTCCAGCAGGATAACGCGCCATGTCATAAAGCTCGAATCATCTCAGACTGGTTTCTTGAACATGACAATGAGTTCACTGTACTCAAATGGCCTCCACAGTCACCAGATCTCAATCCAATAGA
This sequence comes from Lampris incognitus, assembly GCF_029633865.1. NCBI lineage: Eukaryota > Metazoa > Chordata > Actinopteri > Lampriformes > Lampridae > Lampris > Lampris incognitus. Next base: position 105,236,232 of record NC_079213.1, read on the forward strand.
GCACCTTTGGGATGTGGTGGACCGGGAGATTCGCATCATGGATGTGCAGCCGACAAATCTGCAGCAACTGCGTGATGCTATCATGTCAATATGGACCAAACTCTCTGAGGAATGTTTCCAGTACCTTGTTGAATCTATGCCACGAAGGATTAAGGCAGTTCTGAAGGCAAAGGGGGTCCGACCTGGTACTAGCAAGGTGTACCTAATAAAGTGGCCAGTGAGTGTATATATACATATATATATACATATATACACACACACACACACACCACTGCTCCTCATTAGTCGAGCACTCACAACACCATTGTCAGTTTCGGAAAAAAACGCTCTACATATATATATACATATACATATATACAATACTAAAACTTGCCATTTTAACTGGGGTGTGTAGACTTTTTATATCCACTGTACATATATTTACTTGAAGGGCACCTCCATCCTCCTGAGTTTAAAACCCCTATAGACCACTTGCCGCTGTAACAGGTGTGTACAGAGGGGGAGCACTTGTGTGAAAACCAGTGAATGGGGTTGGGCTGTTGATCCACTCTGGAATGGAAGACAAACAGCTGACGAGGTCTCCACAACACATCTAAAGGCCATTATTATGGTTGCTAACATTTTCCCTTGTTTCTCCAGAATCAACCCCACTCAGCTGAGCAGCCCCAGGGCCCGCCTGCCTCTCAGGAGACCTCCCATTCTCTTATATGGCTTAAATAATTATCAATCAACTTTAGGAGCTGTATATTACCAAGATGTCGCATTCTCTTTCCACAAACTGAAGCCTAAGAGCCCAAGACAAGCCATTTCATGTTCTTTGTTTGATTTGAGGATTTAGTGCGGAGAAAAGGTTTTTTTGTGGCTGTTTTCACGTTTACTGCTGTTTGTCAAGCCAGACATTCAGAAATAAAAAAGCTACAAAAAAAAGAAATAACAACATCAATCTTACCATGATGTGCACAGTTCTATGTCAGTATTTTATCAATGGGAAAAAATCAATAGATTAATCGATATATGAAAATGATTAGTTGTGGCCTTTGTTCGCAATTTTGAATAACTTGGGTTGAGGAAAACAGTATGTAAACGGGACTTCGTCTGTGTTGTGAGGCGTGTTAGCGTTTCTGTTCGCTCTGTCCATCTCTTCTGTTCCTTCCTTTTTGTGCCTCTTCCATGTTTGCCACGGCTTCCTATACGGGAGCTGTTATTTAAGGCTGATTCTTCACTGGCTGTTTGTGTTCTACTGCTGCTTGTCATTCCATTCAACAAATAGCCACACTTGCCATTCAACTAGTCTAACATCCATCAGCTTTAACTGCAAGTGGCCAGCCTAATTTGAGAATCACAACACCTTTTTTGTTGGTTAATTGGAAAGCGCTTAGACATTTTTTCCCCACGTTGTGACATCCTTTATAAAAAAAAAAAGGAAAAGGAAAAATAAAAGAAGAGAAAACTCTTTAGTCTTAGCTGATTGCTTTTCTTAACTGGCACTTCAGTTGAAACAGAGTGTTGCACCTGAAGCACTTAGCAGTAGTGGTTTATGCCTATTAGTGTTCATTATTCAGTGTGCTTTGTATGGCTGGATGAGAGGACGTGATGTTGCATTGTCTTTATATTAGTGTTACTCTTTATGCGGCTCGCGAGCCGCATGCGGCTGGTGAGACTTTGTTTTGCACCTCATATAGATCCACTGATAACAATAAGAACATAGCTATAACTTACTTCTATAGGTTCCGTTTGTGTCCTGTTTTAGCACATTGAAATGAATTATCCAGCAGATGATGATCCCACGCTGTTACGTAGGCTACATAACAGCGTGGGATCATGGGTAGACGTATAGCCTCTATGTGTGTAGCTTTGCATTTGCGAAACATTTTTTCATGTTGATAATGCTTATGTATAATTGCATATGTACATGCATACATAAGATGGGTTCCACTCCCAGCCTTACAAACTCACAAACAAGTATTATATATTTTAATAATGCAATGTAATTATTAATTGAGAATAAAAAGAGATGTATGGATGGAAAGCATGGTACTGTATTTTTTTTTAAACATACACAAAGATTGTAAATATCTTGAGAGTCTACTACTACTACTTTCGGCTGCTCCCGTTAGGGGTCGCCACAGCGGATCATCCGTTTCCAGGTAAATATTTTGAGAGTGATGATTAAAAAAAAAAAACACCCGAGTTATATCTGCAATCTCTGCGGTTCTTTGAGGAATGGTCTTACTCATAAGTGGCTCTCATAAGAAAATTAGTGAGTACCACTGGCTTATATAACGTGTCTGCATGCACCACAGTGACCTCTATCACCGCTGGACAGTGTTGATGTTGACAGTAGCCCTTTTGGTATGTAATGTCTGGACCAAAGAATCTATTAGAAAGCAGGCATGTTGGATATTTCAGAGTGTATCAGCTTCCTTTTCCTTAACCATCCTGCTCGGGCCTGTCGAGTCACTAATTAATTCGTTCTCTCATAAACACAGAATCCCACGCACAAGGTTGCTGGGGAAACAGGTCTAGACTAACGGAGCCCCATAGCTCCTGGACTGCAAACAGCCAAAGCCAAACGATATCCTCTCAGAGCCGGTTCATGCTTTGTGGGTAGATAAGACTGACAGGACAAACAGCCAGCTACAGTGGATATAAAAGGGTCTACACACCCCTGTTAAAATGGCAGGTTTTGTGATGTGTAAAAAATGAAACCAACATAAATCATGTCAGAGCTTTTTCCAACTTTTTCTTAAATTGCAACCAATTAAAATAAAGTGAAAAATATTCAGAAATATTTTAGGGAAAAAATACAAAAGTTGCAATAACCTGGTTGCATAAGTGTGCACACCCCTAAACCAATAACTGGTTGAAGCAGCTTTTGAATTTATTACAGCACTCAGTCTTTTTGGGTAAGTCTTATTAGCTTGGCTTATCTTGACTTGGCAATATTTCCCCACTCTTCCTTGTAAAAATGTTCTAGATCCATCAGATTGTGAGAGCATCTCCTGTGCACAGCCCTCTTCAGGTCAACCCACAGAGCTTCCATTGGATTCAGGTCTGGACTCTGGCTGGGCCATTCCAAAACGTTGATCTTCTTTTGGTGAAGCCATTCCTTTGTTGATTTGGATTTATGCTTTGGGTCGTTGTCGTGCTGCAAAGGGAAATTCCTCTTCATCTTCAGCTTTCTAGCAGTCGCCTGAAGGTTTTGCACCAAAATCAACTGGTATTTGGAGCTACTCATGATTTCTCCACCTTGACTAAAGTCCCAGTCCCAGCTGACTGAGAGACTTTTTTACTTTTAAAATAACTTTTCTTTACATCACATTATAAAATAAACCCTCCATTCTTATCATAAATTGGTAAGCTAAAAAACAATAAAATCCCAGGCATCATTACCGAGGCTCCATCAAATTGTCTATGCAAAAAAACTTCCCTGACACATACACTCCCACATCCACACACACCTACATACACACACACACACAACCATAATAAATTAAAAAATTAAGAACAAGTGAACCATCTTCCCTAAGTGAACATAAAACCTGTCTGATCCCCCACAGAGCCCTGAAAGAGTCCAGATTACTGGTCAAGGTATAGACAACCCTCCTCAGCACTCTGGAAGACCTGATGTTGGTGATACCACTAAGTGTTTCTATTGACGTTTTTGTAAGATGGCCCAGTTTAGTAATGCCAGCCTCAACAAACTTATTCCTTACTGTAGCAGAGGAAAAGGTGGTATTTGCAAGAAAGTTATCATAAAACAGTGGTTCCTCAAAAAGCCACATTCCTGATCTAGGGTCAGGAGTTTGTGTGACCTTCAGCATCTGCCAGGCTTCAACCACCAAGTTGTGAAAGGGTGTAAGTCCAATCAGGTCAGCTTCAGATGATCTCAGCAAAAAATATGTTTATCGAACCCAAACTGGCCAGCTTTCCTAAGAAGCAGCCGAGCAGGAGCCAACCAGCAGTGACGGTTGCCGCACAGCAGCCTCTGTGCCGTCTGTAGTCTGAAGGCCACAGTTCTGGATAGAATGTCTATAAGTCCTTGTCCTCCCTCTGCCACAGGGAGATACAGAGCTGATACTCTCAGCCAGTGCTGACTAGACCAGAAAAAAATCACCAGGAGCCTCCACATCTCTTTCACAAGGCCTGGCGGTGGCACTAAAACAATGAGTCTGTGCTATAGAGATGAGGTGACCAGATCAGAGCTCTTCCCCTGTAGGCCAGCTGGGGTAGTAACCATTTCCATTTCGACAACTTGGCTTCCACCTTCTCCAGCACTCCCTCCAAGTTCTGCCTCTGAAACCCCTCACTTCCTAAATATACTCCTAGGACTTTAATACCTCTTTCTCCCCACCTAAGGTTCCAAGGAAGACCAGGAGTGCTCCCCAAACCTCACTGACCCACCAAACAAGCCTCATTTTTTCCACAGTTAACCTGGGCTGAAGAAGCTTTTTCATATAGGACCAAGGTTTCTTTTAATTCCTGGACATCTCCCTCTCCCGGGACAAACACATTAACATCATCAGCGTATGCTGATACAACAACAGAAAGGTGTTGAGCTAGCTCTGGCAGAGAGAGACCCATCAGCCTGCCCCTCAACCTACACAGGACAGGTTCAATGGCAATGCTGCAAAGCTGGCCTGAGATGGGGCAGCCCTGCCCGATCCCTTGCCTAACTGGTACAGGAAAGCTTAACCCTCCCCCCACCTACACATCAAGCACCACTACACAACAGCTTTATCCAGGACAAGAACCCCTCCCCAACACCAAAAGCCTGCAAGGTAGAGAAAAGAAAACCATGATCTACACATTCAAAAGCCTTCTCTTAGTCAACAGATAAAATACCAACATTTATATTACATAACTACATATATCAAACACGTCTCTCTTTAAAATAAATTATCTCGCATAGACCTGTCTGGAACACAATAAGAATGATCTGCACCAATCAACAGTCCAATAAATATTTTTCAGTCTGTTTGATAAAACTTTGGAGAGAATTTTATTGTCTGTACATAAAAGAGACACAAAAGGTCTCCAGTTTTTTAAAAGGGCTAAGTCTCCCTTCTTAGGCTGCAGAGTGAGAACTGCATGCCAACAGGAAGCTGGAAGTGTCGCTTTTTTAAAATACTCTTTAACAACGTCCAGAAGATCCTGTCCCAAAACACTCCAGAAGTGTTCAAAAAAGATGGATGGTAACCCGTCTATTCCTGGAGCCTTGCCTGACGCCATCTGAGACACAGTCAGGTCACCCAGAGTCATGTCCAACATCAATTTATCCTGTCCTTCTAGACTCAGCCGAGGAAGGCCCTGTAGAACCTCCACATCCAGTCCACATCCAGTCCACAGTCCACATCACAAGCTGTCTGCCCTGAACAGGTCTGTGTAGAAGTCCACTGAATGTTTCCTCATCTCAGCTGAATCTGTGGTAACCTTTCCATCAGGGAGACGAAGACATACCATTTGTTTTGTTTTGTTTTTGTTTTTTGTTTTTACCACTGCCTTCTCTAAATTAAGGAAGAAAGTGGTAGGTGCATCCATGTCCTGGAGTCTGGTGAAGCATGCTCAGACTAAAGCTCCATTAGCTCTCTCTTGCAGGGAGGAGTTCAGCTGCTGTCTTTTACAGTGTAAGACATCATTATTCTGCTGATCACGCATGAGCAAGTAAAGTCAGTGCAACAGTTCCAGTCTCCACCCAATACAATACACCCTCCTGGATAAATGCCACTTAATTTTTCGTTCAACATTTTAAAAAGCCCTTCACGTTCAGAGCCTTGGTTTGGTGCATAAACATTAATAAAACTAAACTTAAACACCTATATTTCAGCTTTCACCATAAGGACTCTGTCCTTCACAATCTCTGTACTGGATATGTTTGCATTTAAGGTGGAAGAAATAAAATGGCAACTCCTGAACTAAAATATGTCCCATTGCTAAGGACATGCTGCCCTGCCCACCATGAGTCCCAGTCTATTTCATTTGTGCTGTCACTGTGTGTTTCTTGTAGAAAAACTACATCCTGTCTTTTCTGCTTGATTACTTCGGGTTATTAAAGCTCTTTTCTGTGCATCTCTTCCCCATTCTTGTTTAATTAAAACACCCTTAAACCCTGCATACGAGAAGAAGAGAGACAGACCAGTAAGAAAAAGTAAGCAAGACAGAAAAAGACAGCAGAGATGAAACACCCAGTGTTGTATGATCATGGTATGTTTAAAATGAGTTTCATTTTCTTTACCATTTTAGCTTTAGGCACTGTTAAAGCTCTCCTTGGACCAGTGACATGCTTCTTGAGGTGATAACATTTTTTGCTATCCAGTAAATCTAACCCAATAACTTTTTGCAGTGTAGTAACTGACCGAATAAATTTCTCAGCATCAGGAAAGTAATCTTTGACATTAGCTGATTTACCAAATGTGCCATCCAGAAAAAATATTAATCTCCTCTAATTAATATAAGCTTACATTCTGAGAAATACTGTCTGCTACAGAAACACTATCAGATTCAGGTTCAGAGTCACACTCCATGTCCGTCACATTATCATGGCAACCAGTAGAGTTCACCACCTGTTCCTCTGTCTCACTGTCCCGTCTGACCTGCAGCATCTCAGCCTTCTGTACTGCAAAATGCTCCAACCTCCACATGTCACCCTCCCTTTGTACTGTCCTGACCACAAGTTCAGCCTCTACCTCCCCTGCTAAATTATCCTTAGAAACAGAGCTGCACACACCGGTGGCCTCACTTCGCACAGGGGGAGCAGCCTCGGGCAGCGTCCGCTACCCACTGCTCCCCTCCCTACTGTCAGCCACATCGGCCTGTTGCTCGCCATAATCAGTCACATCGGCCGCAGTGGCCTGTTGCCCACTGCTCCCCTCCCCGTTGTCACACAGATCAGCCGCTGCGGACCCCACTGCATGCTGTCTATGTGAACAGGCAATCCGCTTGTGACCCACATCTCCACACTCAAAACCCTTCATACTCCCACAGCTAGCATATACCATATACAGTGGTGCTTAGAAGTTTGTGAACCCTTCAGAATTTTCTATATTTCTGCATAAATATGACCCAAAACATCATCAGATTTTCACACAAGTCCTAAAAGTAGATAAAGAGAACCCAATTAAACAAACGAGACAAAAATTATATTTGGTCATTTATTTATTGAGGAAAATTATCCAATACTACATATCTGTGAGTGGCAAAAGCATGCAAACCTCTAGGATTAGCAGTTAATTTGAAGGTGAAATTAGAGTCAGGTGTTTTCAATCAATGGGATGACAATCAGGTGTGAGTGGGCACACTGTTTTATTTAAAGAACAGGGATCTATCAAAGTCTGATCTTCACAACACATGTTTGTGGGAATGTATCATGGCGCGAACAAAAGAGATTTCTGAGGACCTCAGAAAAAGCGGTGTTGATGCTCATCAGGCTGGAAAAGGTTACAAAAACCACCTCTAAAGAGTTTAGACTCCACCAATCCACAGTCAGACAGACTGAGTACAAATGGAGGAAATTCAAGACGATTGTTACCCTCCCCAGGAGTGGTCAACCATCAAAGATCACTCCAAGAGCAAGGCGTGTAATAGTCGGCCAGGGCACAAAGGAACCCAGGGTAACTTCTAAGCAACTAAAGGCCTCTCTCACATTGGCTAATGTTGATGAGTCCACCATCAGGAGATCACTGAAAAACAATGGTGTGTATGGCAAAGTTGCAAGCAGAAAGCCACTGCTCTCCTAAAAGAACACTGCTGCCCGTCTACAGTTTGCTAAAGATCACGTGGACATGCCAAAAGGCTACTGGAAAAATGATTTGTGGATGGATGAGACCAAAATATTGAATGAGAAGCATTATGTTTGGAAAAAGGAAAACACTTGTAATGGAAAAATTTAGACTCATCTCTCAGCGAGCAATTGATTAAGGTTGTCAGACAGTCCCTTGCCAGACTCGACAGGAGACCCAACTTTCCGGAGGAATACAGGCTGACTGCTGCATGTGCGGAACACACATGCGTGGATGAGAAGGACAGCAGAATGGTGAAGATACAAGGAGTAGAGGTGGATGAGTTTAAATACTTGGGGTCAACTGTTCCAAGTAATGGGGAATGCAGGTAGGGTGGAGTGGGTGGGGAAGGTTTACAAGATGGTAGTGAGACCAGCTATGTTACATGGTTTGGAGACAGTGGCACTGATGAAAAGACAGGAGGCGGAGGTGGAGGTGGCAGAGTTGAAGATGCTAAGATTTTCATGGAGTAACGAAGAAGGACAGGATTAGGAACGAGTATATTAGAGGGACAGCTCAGGTTGGACGGTTTGGAGACAAAGCAAGAGAGGCAAGATTGAGACGGTTTGGACATGTGTGGAGGAGAAATGCTGGGTATATTGGGAGAAGGATGCTGAATATGGAGCTGCCAGGGAAGAGGAAAAGAGGAAGGCCAAAGAGGAGGTTTATGGATGTGGTGGGGGAGGACATGCAGGTGGCTGGTGTGACAGAGGAAGATGCAGAGGACGGGAAGAGATGGAAACAGATGATCCGCTGTGGCGACCCCTAACGGGAGCAGCCGAAAAAAGAAGAAGACGGTCTGATTGCTGCAAGCCTGTGTATGTGTGCGTGTGTCTGCAAGGGGACTTAATTTTGGATCGCTTTAATAGCGCACACAAAGGACACACATGCTACGGAATGCACACGCACAAACCCACACACTGATGTAGATAGGAAGGAAATATAAACAGAGGAACAGGAAGATGAAAACAGAGCCAAATGAAACAAACCAACAAAGTGGAAGGTAGGCAGGCAGCCTGGCAGATAGGTAGTGGGAGGGCAATTCATATATAAATGTTTGTTTGCTTTTAATCTGTGACCACAGATCAGCTATACTATGACTCACGACAACACTTTACCTCGTGAGAGCCATCTAGCCTCGCTGTGAAACAACACAGCTGACTTACACTTTTGTTGAACTTCTGCTATTAGAGACCATCTGTTTGTCCTGCACTTGCACTCTTGTTGAACTTCTGTTATTAGAAACCACTTTGGGCAACGACTGACTTTCGATCCGAGGTGTAATTATGAGACATTCCATTTCTCATTCTCCCTTTTCCTCTTTTCTGTGTATAAATGTGACTGCTGGACTACCCCTCTTTGAGCTTCTCTGACAGACTGCATAGCACTCTGTTACGACGTTGCTCCTTCTTGCAAGCATTAAATTCAGATAGACAACTCTGCTTCATTTGTCTGTTATTTCAATTCTCACCAGAGACCTTGCAAAGACAAAATATTTTTGTTTCCACAACACACTGCATTCCAGCATAAGAACCTTATCCCATCTGTGAAACATGGTCATGGTAGTATCAAGGTTTGGACCTGCTTTGCTGCATCTGGGCCAGGACGGCTTGCCATCATTGATGGAACGATGAATTCTGAATTATACCAGTGAATTCTTAAGGAAAATGTCAGGACATCTGTCCGTGAACTGAATCTCAAGAGAATGTGTGTCATGCAGCAAGACAACGACCCTAAGCACACAAGTCGTTCTACCAAAGAATGGTTAAAGAAGAATAAAGTTAATGTTTTGGAATGGCCAAGTCAAAGTCCTGACCTTAATCCAACCGAAATGTTGTGGAAGGACCTGAAGCGAACAGTTCATGTGAGGAAAACCACCAACATCCCAGAGTTGAAGCTGTTCTGTACGGAGGAATGGGCTAAAATTCCTGCAAGCCGATGTGCAGAACTGATCAACAGTTACCAGAAACGTTAAGTTGCAGTTGTTGCTGCCCAATGGGGTGGGGGTCACACCAGATACTGAAAGCAAAGGTTCACATACTTTTGGCACTCACAGATATGTAATATTTGATAATTTTCCTAAATAAATGACCAAGTATAACATTTTTGTCTCATTTGTTTAATTGGGTTCTCTTTATCTACTTTTAGGACTTGCGTGAAAATCTGATGATGTTTTAGGTCATATTGATGCAGAAATATAGAAAATTCTAAACGGTTCACAAACTTTCTAGCAGCACTGTAGAAACCCTGCTCATGCTTAACACAGAAGGAGACATCCAGTGTTTGAGTGGGAGAGTCCAACTACATGAACACCTGTCTCCGCACAGACTAAACAAGCTTCAATTTGGCATCCTTACAGCCCAGACTCACCGTCCGGGATCCACTCGCAAACCTCATGAAGTGCCTCAGTTCTTGCACCAGCGCCTCATTGGAAACAAAAGGAGGGACTCCGGACAGCGATCCGGGTGGAAGGCACCGCCAGCGGGAAAACTAGTGTAAACTCACCGTTTACGAGCAAGCCGTTTTCTATCAGCTGGTAGACAAAACCCTGGTCCTTCGTAAATACAACCACGGCTTTATTCATTCGTGAGGCATATGAGATGTGTCCATGCCCTACCTGTTCTGCTACCGCCAACAGCACCTGCTCCACCGTGGTACTGGGCCGCGGTACTACCCTCACTCTGTGCCTCAAAGACATGGGTGGTGTCTGAAAGGACGCCATGCCCGGCAAGAAGCACGGTTTACCATCCGTCAAAAACAACCACCGAACACAAACCAAACTACAGTAAGAAACTACAAACTACAAACTAACTACAAAACAATCATACAATAAACACAGCAGGAAAAACAAAGATAAATCGAGAAAGTCCCACAACAAACTCCCAACATGCAGTGCAGACAGAGAGAGAGAGAGAGAGAGAGAGAGAGAGAGAGAGAGAGAGAGAGAGAGAGAGAGAGAGAGAGAGAGAGAGAGAGAGAGAGAGAGAGGAGAGGGAGAGAGAGAGAGAGAGAGGGAGAGAGAGAGCAAAAAAAGAAGGGATAAACAAGGTAAGGATGCAGATGTAAGTAGGAGATAGGGAGTTTTTGATAATGCTCTGCCTCCAAAATGTCAGACTTCAAACTTTTGGATTAATTTGACATTTGGTGTTAAACAGAATTTCTTCTGTACACAATTATCCAGTTAGCATAGCATTGCTTACAGCTTCAGTGAAGTGGATGACAAGTGTGTATGTGTTTGGACATGTGTATGTGTGTGCTTTGTCAAACACTGGCATATAACATGCTTGTGGAACTGTACACTTCCTGCAGAAGCTTAAGCGTGGGTTCCCACTCTTTGTGTGTATGTGTGTGTGTGTGTGTGTGTGTGTGTGTGTGTGTGTGTGTGTGTGTGTGTGTTTCTACCTGTGTGTGTGTGTGTGTGTGTGTGCGCGTGCGCACGTTTGAAAAAGACAGGGAGCGAGTGTGTGCGAGTGTCTGTTTGAAAACTTATTTCGGGCTTTTCCAGGTCAGTGGTTGCCAGCATCATGGAGGGTTTCAGAGACTCAGTAGGAGCTCTTAAAGGTGGTCTTGAGGCTCGGGCCAGAACACATTTAACACCATGTCACATCCAGCAAGGTTGCACTGCCTCTAATAACCACACCACACCGCTAGCTGAGGCTAATGCTGCTGGCAAGTGGAAAATGCGCCAACTGTATTCAACTTGGGCCGACGCTTTGGATGACAGCTTCTTTTTCCTCTTATTGTGCTGTCATAAGACAGGAACCCAGTGTGACCGATTCTGACTCGCCGGGCTCCAGAGACACCAATATTTCCAACCTTCACCTGACCTTGACTGAATATTTTCTGGTCGGGTTGTTGGACTCGGTTAAAGCTTCAGTATAACAACTGTACTGACAACAAAACAAAAAAACTGTAGTTAGAAGGAAAACAACCTGTGACTGGTGTCTCAGTGTTCATATATCTATTATCACCATTTATTGTCATAAATTCAAACATTTTATCATTCACCTGACCTGAACTGAACATTAAATGATCAGACTGCTGCTTTTGGCCACAGTCTGAGAAAAATAAACTATTAGCAAACAACAGAAAACCAAGGTCTGAAAGGGGACTTGTCACTTAATTGGACTTAAATCGGAATCAACAGACTAAGTAATTCTCTCTCTCTCTCTCTTCCTACCCCCCACCCCCCTTGGTAGCACACAGCCTAAAACAACGTATGTTTCCTCTCTAAGTATACCCAGGATGGAAACATTAATATTTTACCCATAAAAAGAAAAATCCCTTTTTCTATGCCGTAAATGGATGGTGCTTGCCGCTGGTTTGTTTTATTCTGGTGCTGTCGACCTTGTGTGCTCCCTCTCTCTCATATTGACAAAGTGTGGAGCCGGCGGCCCTCAAAGCCCTGCTCATGTACTAAAGCCCTAAATCTTCAGACCGCCCTCTGTTTGGGATATCGCTGCAGGACACATTTCTCTCCCGGTGTGTGTGTGTGTGTGTACGTGTGTACTTTTTTGTCTATCTCTGTCTATATAATGTGTGTATGGGCGAACTGAGTACCTTGATTTAAGTTTTTGTGTGTATATATGTTTCCCTGGCTGTCTGTAATTGTGTCTGCGTGTGTGTGTGTGTGTGTGTGTGTATTTCGGTGTGTGTACCAATTCCATGGTTGTCTGCTATGAAAGCAATCAAAAATCAATCTGTCCAATTTTTCCACTGTTCTTCAAGGGCAGGAGATCCTTAAGGGAGCTATAAAGGCTCCGCTGGCTGGCAGGTCCAGCTCTCAGACAGATAAAGCCCTTGATCCGATGTCATGACACTGAAAGTCATTCTCCTAAAACCTTCTGCATTGGTCCACCCCTCTCCACCTTGGAGACTTGTGCAAACTGCATGAGAAGTCAATGATTTAAGATGATAACTGAGTAAATTAGCACAAAGTAGCATTTGGCATTGCTTATCCAGGAGAGGAAGCAATGCAGGACCACAACTGCCTGATCATTGTTAAGTGTCCACGCTGAATGAACATGATAAAAACCTTACCTCAGAATTGCTACAGCAAATGGTAAATCGTTGCGTTTAAAAAGGGTTGGTTGTTATTCCCATTGTCGTTTTACTTGTACAATGTAAATTATTTGATGGGGAATCAAGGTTGATTTGTGTAGTGCACTAAACACAAGCAAAGCTCAATAGCTGTGAAACCAGATCCTGCAGTGATGTGACCTCAGCCTTCATCTGAAGATTAAAAGAAAACAAAATCAGGGGCGTCCGGGTAGCGTAGCAGCCTATTCCGTTGCCTAACAACACAGACATCGCTGGATCGAATCCCTGTGTTACCTCTGGCTTGGTCAGGTGTCCCTACAGACTCAATTGGCCGTGTTTGCGGGTGGGAAGTCAGATGTGGGCATGTGTCCTGGTAACTGCACTAGCGCCCCCTCTGGTCAGTCGGGGCGCCTGTTCAGGGGGGAGGGGGAACCGGGTGGAATCCTGATCCTCCTACATGCTACGTCCCCCTGGTGAAACTCCTCACTGTCAGGTAAAGAAGCAGCCGGTGACTCCACATGTATCGGAGGAGACATGTGGTAGTATGCAGCCCTCCCCGGATCAGGAGAGCGGGCGGAGCAGCGACCAAGACAGCTCAGAAGAGTGGGGTAATTGGCCAGATACAAATCATACAACTGGGGAGAAAAAAAAGGGGGGGGGGATAACAAAAACAAAATCAGAGCAAACCAATATAACTGCACTAAGATAATTGCATGTACAGGGGGGAATCAACCTGAAAGAATGCATTTTTTCAGTGTCTGTCCCACTCATCATAACAGCCCAGACCTAGTTAGCGGTAGTACCATTGGCACCTCGCACTCTGGTACACTACAGCAGCAAACCAGTAGTTGACATCCACCTTTAATACAGTAAGTTGGGCAATGATATAGTCTATATTTCTTTTGGATATGGGTTCACAGAGCAATACGACGCCTCCTCCAGTTCGTCCCTGGAGAGCACCTGGTAGAGAAACTCAATTCACTATTGAAACGAAGGGGCAGATGAACACAAGAATGAATTAATGTAACTGAGCAGTGATGAGATTTGTTGTGATAGGACTGAGTATCCTTTGTTCAGATGGGAGAAACGCATGATCGATATACTGATATCCTACAACTTAAAGGGTATTTATGTATAACCAGCTATTATTTACGGTAACATCGACTCTATATATAGCTGATATATGTAACGACAGAAGAATCAGTATTCTAAAGAATAATAGTATCTAGGTATAGTAATTTGAGTGGATATTGCCAACAGCCTAAACACCAAATACTGTACTGAGATAATAGTTTTTGCTTTTGAAACATTTTGGTTTGAAAAGCAACAAAAGAAAACAATCAGAACCAGAAAAGTAGAATCACGTTTGATAAAATCCAAATGATATCCGACCCTACTGGTGACGTTTTCTTGTATTCATTAGGGGTGGGACGATGCTGGATCGAATTCAGAATCGTTTGATACGGTCCTCACGGTTCGAGACACTCCCCATTTCGTGAGATCGTGCGTTATTAACACTAGAACGACCGGGATTTCACTCCTTCCTAAAACGACCACGGGCGGTCAAAATGACTGCCGGTTTTTAAACTCAATAGTCTATCAAGGTAAATACCCAGTTGAGATATTAATGCATTGCATATGCTAGTATGTCTGTTAGGAAATGACTGACACCAAAATTAACATTTTAACACTGTAGAGAATTCCCGGGGCAGTCGGGAATCTACCGCAGCCGGGACACGAACCCGGGTCTCCCGCACCACGGGCAACTACGTTAAGCAGTCGACTAAAGGGTGCGTCCTGTTAGCCAGCGGGCTAGTGACTCTACACATCCGTGATCGTTACAATGCTGGAGCGAATTCAGGGGGACAACGCAACCACAGGAACTGCCGCGGCCGGGAAGCAAACCTGTATCGCCCGCACCGCAGGAGTCATCGCTAACCGCTCGACTACAGGGTCAGACCCGCCAACCAGCGGCCAGCGTGTCTACTTATCCATGCACGTTACAATACTATTTTTCAAACAATGTACAATCGCCCCCGTCCAACGTCTGTAAATACTGCAACGCCTCGGTGGTAGTCATGGTGCGTCTGAAATGGCGTCTGAACCCAGACATGTTGGAAATAATACCTGAAAAACCAAACGGGAAACATATATTGCTAATCGAACAAACGTAGTGTAAACTACTAATAAGACACGTTAGCCCCCTAGCTAACGGGTCCGGACCTTTAGCCGAGCGGTTAGTGATGTCGCCTTGTGGTGCAGTACACCCCGTATCGAATCCCGCACCGGGCAAGAAAATAACCGGTTACAGTAGCAAGGCCTTATCCTGCTCTCAGGGTTGTGGGGATGCGGGAGCCTATCACAGCAGTCACTGGGGGGCAGAAGTGGAGACACCCTGGACAGGCTGGCGGGCCATCACAGGCCCGTGGTTAAACTTTCTTTGTGTGCAATTGATCTAAAACTCCTTTTAATGCAAATATATGCAATTTTAGGAGCATTCAGGGAGCAGCAGGTCTGTATCTTTTTTCCCCCACAAAGTTATTCAACTTTGAAAACCCAAAATGGTCAAAATGACCCCATCTTCGTCATTTTATTAGTTTTAAAAGGTTAAAGTTTTAAAGTAAAGCAGTTATGTTACACATGAAAAGAGGGCACAAAATTTTATTAGAACTTTTGCACTTGCATTACGCTTGAATACGTTTCTTGATGATGCCAAAATGTTGGACCCAATCCTTAAAATAAATGAAAAATAGAGAACTGCAATGGTGTTTTTTATTGCTCACCAAGGCATCCACTGTATCGTACTGAATCAAAATAGTGAGCCCTGAATCGTGAGACGTATCGAGCTGTGAGATTTGTGAATCTTCCCACCCCAAGTATTCTTGAACAATTCGATGATGATGTGGAGTTGAGTTAGACTGTTGATCCTTCTTGCAGAAAACGGTGCTCTCTCGCGCGCTCTCTCTCTCTCTCTCTCTCTCTCTCTCTCTCTCTCTCTCTCTCTCTCTCTCTCTCTCTCTCTCTCTCTCTCTCTCTCTCTCTCTCTCTCTCTCTCTCTCTCTCTCTCTCTCTCTCTCTCTCTCTCTCTCTCTCTCTCTCTCTCGTGCTCTCTCTGGACCTAATCAACCACACTCATATACATATGAACACACTAACTGAATTTTTATAATCATTGCTAAGAATCACAATAATGATAGCTCTGTAGTAAAACCTAGCACTTTTGAGCAGTTCCTTGCCTGTTGCCTGCTCAAGGTTTGATCTTTTAAGCAATAAAACAACCAAAAGCACAAAAAAACAACTCCAAAACAACCTGACACAATCACCACTACAACAATGCGTCAACGATGTAGAGATCATCTCTAACAACAACAAAATAACGACACAACTGATTGCTGCAGTGGCATTTGAGGTTAATGGACAGCATAAGTCTATGTCTTGTTGAGGAGAATTGTGAAGGAAACTGGGATGAAAGCCTTCATTGTTCCGGTTGTCCCTTAAAATATGTGAGCTCTACAGCTCCTTTGAGATATGAGATCGTACTTTGATAGGAACAAGTGAGAGATATTACTACGGATTAGAGATGCTTGGAATGCTAAAGATTGTTCAGATTATGGCCAAGTTAAACTCTGGATGCTATGTTGCCTCTAGTCTTGATAGGACTCATGAATCATCCAGTATCGGATTAGCCAGCATATCTTTCTGACACACAGATAAGTCTAAGGTTGTAAACAGTAACAGAATTATCCTTTAAAGAAGTGTACTAGCAGCTAGAAAGTTCCTGGGCCAGACAGGACAAGAGCTGGCAAGATGTGAGCTGGCAATACAGTAATAATCAGATGCAAACTCTATCCGATGTCATGTATTGTTGTTGTGCCCTGAACCCACTTAAGGCCTACAACTGCTCTCTGGGCACTGTCCTTCCGCTGCCCTCTGCACCCGCACCTCTACATTCGGGGGGTGGGGGGGCAGCAGGGAACCACCACACCTGGGACGCAAACCCGTGTCTCCTGCACCATGGGCGACTACGTTAACCAGTCGACTAAAGGGTCCGACCTGTTAGCGGAGGGCCAGCGAGTCTATTCATCCGTGATCTTTACACTACCCCCCTCCTTCGAGAAGTGCATCCCCGTGCTTCAGCATAGGTTGATGCTAGATCCAACGGGGTGTAGGCACGGAAGTAGCCGTGATTGGCTGTTGCATCGACCAATAGACAGCACGGAACCTCGAAGCGCACTGACTTGAAACAAACGATGCGCACTGAAACATTTAGCTAGCTAGCTTACCAGATCATACTGTAACGATGGCTAACGTTAATGCTTGCTAACAATAAAAATTCAAAAAGAGTTTAAACCCTAACCAACAACCAATCACGTCTACTTCCGTGCCTACACCCCGTTGGATCTAGCATCAACCTTCAGCATATCAGCTCCCTCACGCCTCTGGGCACACGCACTTCCGATGGCCTCGTTGTCTCATCATCCCACTTCTGACAGCAACGTAGCGAATTCAGGGAGGCAGCCAGGAATCGCCACAGCCAGGACACGAACCCGTGTCTCCCGCACCACGGGTGACTACATTAACCAGTTGACTAAAGGGTCTGACCTGTTAGCCAAGGGTTAGCGAGTCTATTCATCCGTGGTCGTTACACCTGCATGCATATATGTGCGTTTGGGGGGGGGGGTAAGTGCAGGGAATAAAAAGTTTCCTCTAGTTGTTCTGAAATGATGAAGATGCCACTGTTACCTTAAATCCCTGTCAGTATAAAATATCCTTTGGTTGCATTTAATAAGTCTTTATCTGTGAGCATCCCGCCAACTTGAGACCGTTTCAGCCAACCAATAAAAAGTCATAAGCAGTTATCTTGAGCTTGGATTCCCACCATCTCTTTCTATAATCTAAAACTGCAAACAATTTTCCACGTTTTAAAAAGCCACCATCTGCCATCTGAATCTATCCTCTGCTAACATGGAAGATGGGGGCAATTTGTTTGTCTAGTGTCGGCAGTGTTCCTACCATGAACTGCAACGGTGTTAGGAAACCCATTTCTCCTTTCCTCCGTGAATGGAGCGCAGCTCCACAGCAACACAACGCTGACTCACCTGCAACCAACTGGCCAATAATTCACTTGCCCTTCACTAAATATGGTTAAGCCAGCTTGTAAATTCCATTTTGCTCCAAAGCTATTCTGTAACATTACAGCCTAAATGACCATCTGCTGCTATGGGACTAAAACGGATGTGAATTAAATAAAACTTTCAGGGGCAAGAAAGTTGAAGGACGTTAAAAGACAGCTGTGCCTTGAGTACCTCTTTTTTGGGCATTTTTTTTTTTACCTTTATTTGACAGCAATAGTGAAGATGCAGATAGGAAATGTGGCAAAGAGAGGGGTATGACATGCGACAAAGGTCACGGGCTGGAATTGAACTGGTGATGTTGCGACCATGTGACCATGTGTAATGTGCTGTAACCATTCGGCTATGGAGACGCTCCGAATGCCAAACAAGTTGTTCTGATATGCATTTCGGGCTGGGGGATATTAACAAAATCAAATATCATGATATGTTTGACTGAATATTGCCATCCATACATCCATTATCCAAACCACTTATCCTGCTCTCAGGGTCGCGGGGATGCTGGAGCCTATCCCAGCAGTCATTGGGTGGCAGGCGGGGGGACACCCTGGACAGGCCGCCAGGCCATCACAGCCCACCCCCCCACCCCACCCCACCCCCCCCAAACACACACACACATCTGATTCACCAGACCTACATGTCTTTGGACTGCGAGAGAAAACCGGAGCACCCGGAGGAAACCCACACAGACACGGGGAGAACATGCAAACTCCACGCAGAGGACGACCCAGGATGACCTGCAAGGTTGGACTACCCTGGGGCTCGAACCCGCTGAATATTTCAATATCGATAATGTGACAATATTAATGGGGATGACTTTTGATGCTTTCATAAGATATTTACACACAAGAACATTTATATAAATGATCGTTAGTGGACATGATGACCAATTAGGCAGAGGCATTCATGGTTCATTTCACTCAGCTAAAACAGTCCAGCAAGCTCAGAAAATTGTATCATTTTACTGTAATGCAGCCTTTAAGACCAAGGCTTGACAACATTTTTATTCTTTGGATTTTCCCCCCTTTTTTTCTCCCTAATTGCACTTGGCCAATTACCCCACTCTTCCGAGCTGTCCCAGTCGCTGCTCCACCCCCTCTGCCGATCCAGGGAGGGCTGCAGACTACCACATACCTCCTCTGATACATATGGAGTCGCCAGCTGCTTGTTTTCACCTGACAGTGAGGAGTTTCACCAGGGGGACGTAGCGCGTGGGAGGATCACCCAGTTCCCCCTCCCCGAACAGGCACCCCAACCGACTAGAGGAGGCGCTAGTGCAGCGACCAGGACACATACCCACATCCGGCCTCCCACCCCAGACACGGCCAATTTTGTCTGTAGGGACGCCTGATCATGCTGGACGTAACACGGGGATTCGAACTGGCAATCCCCGTGTTGGTAAGCAACGGAATAGACCGCCACGCTACCCGACCGCCAGGATTGACAACATTTAAGTTAAATCATGATATTACAATAACCAAAATCCTAGATGACATCTTGTCTTATATCACAATCCTGATATCGTATCAGTATACTGCCCAGCTTGCCATGCACATACGTTAAGATGTGTAGTAAAGAAGGAAAATGTGGCATGACTTCATGGCCTTCACATACTCACAGAGAAAAAACAGATCATCTCTATAGCCCTCCAAAGTAACGCCCAAAAGTTTGCCAACCCTGTGAGTGAGAACTCTCGTTTCACATTTGAAAAAACACCCAAACTTTGTAATCAGAATACCCAGATATTAAAACAACAACAGTAAGGTTATACTCCAAATGCAAATACTGCATGAGGGAGAGAGACCGTACAAAGGTTGTTTTACTTACAACTACAGTTTTTTTGTTTTGTTGTCATTACAGTTGTTATACTGAAGCTTTAACCGAGTCCAACAACCCGACCAGAAAATATTCAGTCAAGGTCAGGTGAAGGTTGGAAATATTGGTGTCTCTGGAGCCCGGCGAGTCAGAATCGGTCACACTGGGTTCCTGTCTTATGACAGCACAATAAGAGGAAAAAGAAGCTGTCATCCAAAGCGTCGGCCCAAGTTGAATACAGTTGGCGCATTTTCCACTTGCCAGCAGCATTAGCCTCAGCTAGCGGTGTGGTGTGGTTATTAGAGGCAGTGCAACCTTGCTGGATGTGACATGGTGTTAAATGTGTTCTGGCCCGAGCCTCAAGACCACCTTTAAGAGCTCCTACTGAGTCTCTGAAACCCTCCATGATGCTGGCAACCACTGACCTGGAAAAGCCCGAAATAAGTTTTCAAACAGACACTCGCACACACTCGCTCCCTGTCTTTCTCTCACACACACACACACACACACACACACACAAACACACACACACACACACACACACACACACACACACACACACAAACACACACACAAAGAGTGGGAACCCACGCTTAAGTTTCTGCAGGAAGTGTATGCCACTGTGTGCCAAAGCACACTTACACTCATTCATAACACTTGCCAATAGCATCACACACACACACACACACACACAAAACACAGTTATGATGACATCACATCACATCTGTCACCCAAATGGGCCATCCACACTCCCAGTGGATGAAGAAAAACAAAGAAGAAGATTGCATGGCTTCCACAGTAAGCTGAAGAGGAGGCGTATTTATTTTCAACTTAAAGTACACTACCGTTCAAAAGTTTGGGATCACCCAAACAATTTTGTGTTTTCCATGAAAAGTCACACTTATTCACCACCGTATGTTGTGAAATGAATAGAAAATAGAGTCAAGACATTGACAAGGTTAGAAATAATGATTTGTATTTGAAATAAGATTTTTTTTACATCAAACTTTGCTTTCGTCAAAGAATCCTCCATTTGCAGCAATTACAGCATTGCAGACCTTTGGCATTCTAGCTGTTAATTTGTTGAGGTAATCTGGAGAAATTGCACCCCACGCTTCCAGAAGCAGCTCCCACAAGTTGGATTGGTTGGATGGGCACTTCTTTGAGCAGATTGAGTTTCTGGAGCATCACATTTGTGGGGTCAATTAAACGCTCAAAATGGCCAGAAAAAGAGAACTTTCATCTGAAACTCGACAGTCTATTCTTGTTCTTAGAAATGAAGGCTATTCCATGCGAGAAATTGCTAAGAAATTGAAGATTTCCTACACCGGTGTGTACTACTCCCTTCAGAGGACAGCACAAACAGGCTCTAACCAGAGTAGAAAAAGAAGTGGGAGGCCGCGTTGCACAACTGAGCAAGAAGATAAGTACATTAGAGTCTCTAGTTTGAGAAACAGACGCCTCACAGGTCCCCAACTGGCATCTTCATTAAATAGTACCTGTTAGAGCCTGTTTGTGCTGTCCTCTGAAGGGAGTAGTACACACCGGTGTAGGAAATCTTCAATTTCTTAGCAATTTCTCACATGGAATAGCCTTCATTTCTAAGAACAAGAATAGACTGTCGAGTTTCAGATGAAAGTTCTCTTTTTCTGGCCATTTTGAGCGTTTAATTGACCCCACAAATGTGATGCTCCAGAAACTCAATCTGCTCAAAGAAGTGCCCATCCAACCAATCCAACTTGTGGGAGCTGCTTCTGGAAGCGTGGGGTGCAATTTCTCCAGATTACCTCAACAAATTAACAGCTAGAATGCCAAAGGTCTGCAATGCTGTAATTGCTGCAAATGGAGGATTCTTTGACGAAAGCAAAGTTTGATGTAAAAAAATCTTATTTCAAATAAAAATCATTATTTCTAACCTTGTCAATGTCTTGACTCTATTTTCTATTCATTTCACAACATATGGTGGTGAATAAGTGTGACTTTTCATGGAAAACACGAAATTGTTTGGGTGATCCCAAACTTTTGAACGGTAGTGTAATTCACAAGACTGTTGACACATAGCAGGGGGGAATATATTCTATTACTAATTCGATATTTGGTTTTCTGCTCTCGGTTACCTTACGAAATCACTTGTAAACACTGTCAACTTTTCTTGTTGACATAAACGCTACGCTAATAGCAAATGCTAATATTCCCCCCAGACAGTTAATCAGCTTATTCCCTCGCGTTATTAGGTTTGCCTCACTTTGTCTGAGGCTGTTTGCTATTCCCTGTTCGGAAAACTTGACCCTTTTATATAAAGTGGAGCTGGGACGCCGATGGAGTGAGCTTCAGGGGATGAGCTGATTCACGGTCTGATGTTCCAAAACAAAGACAAATACGGGCCACAGTAAGGCGGTTTCCGGATGCCCCTGAATTCGCTACATTGGTGTCAGAAGTGGGACGGTGTGCCGCTCTGGTGGCCGAGTGAAATAAACCGCCGTTCTTGCAGTCCGCTTGTCATGTGGCTGGGAGGTTCGTATCCCAGACTCGCCGTAATCGGTCACGGCCAGAGCGTCCACGGGGTAAGGCATTCATTAGGCCACCCTTACCCGAGGGATAGTGGGTGTAGATTGGTGGTGTTCGGGGACTCGTCGTTCTGCAGCGACCCCTCTGGCCCATCTGGGCGCCTGCAGCCAAGCAACCGAAAGCATCCTCCCTACGTCTCCTTCGCGGCCTGAAGGTAATGCAATCCATGCGAGGCTTCAGCGTGTAAAATAGCGAGAGCAGCAGACATGAATTTCAAGGAAGCTGGTGTTACGACTATCTCCTTCCTGTGGAAACGTGAGCCGGGGGAGTTATTCAACAAGAGTTCCGGCCATATGCCATTGGGGTTAATTGGGTGGGATAAGGGGAAAAACTAGAAATACATTTAGAATAAAAAGAAGTGGGATGGTGAGACCGTGAGGCCATTGGAAGCGTGTGCACCCAGAGGCGTGACCGTGAGGGAGCTAGCATGCTGAAGCACGGGGACGCGCTTCCCGAAGGAGGGGGGGGGGTGTAATGAGCATGAATGAGTAGACTCGCTAGCCGGTTGGCTAACGGGTCGGACCCTTTAGTCGACTGGTTAACATAGTCGCCCGTGGTGCGGGAGACCCGGGTTCGCATCTCGGCTGCGGCGGTTCCCGGCTGCCCCCTGGATTCGTTACATTGGTAGCAAGTAGGGGGGAAATTGGTCAGAGTTTCACCGCACAAACATATCACGCCACAGCGAGGTGAACTTTTTAAGGGGAACGCCTTTTAACTGAAGTGCCAGAAATGTTTTCACAATGTGAAAAGCTACATGATGACAAGAAATGGTAAAATACAATTGTCAGTGTAGGCCAAGGTCAATTAATTCACAATTATTGCTCGAGGCTGTGAATCAAAGTGTGGATGAGCTGCGTGAATACAACCTGCACACAGTCAAGCTGAGGAGGCCAGGAAACACCAACACATTCAACCAAGTCCAGAGTTGAGTAATTCGAGGAAGGAGCAAGCCTCCATTTCGCTGAAGAAAATGTAGATAATGCGTTTCCGAACAAGTCTGAAAATATCGACAGACATACAGAAGTCATAACTGTACACTTGGGTCTCTTCATGGATGAAAAATATTGCCCGTGTTAACATAGAAGCTACTTTCTCAGTGGAGGTTGTGTCTAAAAAAAAGGTGACATTACATTGTGGCAGAGCTATACATAGACCATAGGAGGTACACACCATTTTAGTTATCTCGACAAAACAAGACTGAAATAAGATGGCAAAAAAACTTCCTCCTCACGATTCATCTCCGCAAGTGGGGACAAATTGGGGACAAATCGATTTCCCCTGTTGAGAAGATAAATTTCGAGTTATAAAACTGATGTTGCAACTCTATTTTTTTCTTTTTTTTTTGTTATTAGTCAAGCCTGCTTTCTGCCAGACAGTCTGCCTGAATTATTAAAAGATTTAAAAGCGTCCAAACCACCGCCGGCAACCATACACATTTTTAATTCATCAATATTTCAGATAGATCATTTTCCTTTTTAGAAGTCGGTCCTGACCCGAGGAGCCCCCGGCACAAATCTGCTGCCTTCCCAGCGGCAGCCCGCTCGTTTCCTGTCCAAGATGACTCAATTAGTTTCGGGAAGCTGCTAGGCTCGTTAAGCTCGTTAGCATATTCAACTGGAAACGCTTGTGGGGAGTTTGGGCGCACATCTCTGGTGACTGTCGAGAGTTAGTGCTGACTCAAAGGCAACTCAACGAGAGGTGGGAGAATGGGGACAAGGGGTGACAAGGTGTGTGTGTGTGTGTGTGTGTGTGTGTGAAGGCATAAAGGAAGATGAAGTACTGCAGTCAGAGAGGAGGGTGAAGATCCAAATTGTCTTTTCCAAACCTGCACCTCTTCCTTGCTTAAAGCTAAAATGCATCTTTAGAGGCGATAAGAGTCCTGAATTATGTGGCCAGGAATTATGTCAGGATTACATTAAATGTTTTATCAAAAATACTGATGATAAAATCAATAATTTGGTAATAATCTGATAACAATGATGTGTTTGAGTTAATTGAGGATAAAATCATTAACTACACTTTACTGCCAGCAGTGTAAAAATATAATTTGACAGTAATCCTTGCTTTCACAACACAGTTGGTGAACCGGATTTATTGTTACTTGCTACTGATACAGGGGAAAGAAATGACTGAATCTAGGGGGCGTCCGGGTAGCGTGGCGGTCTATTCCATTGCCTACCAACACGGGGATCGCCAGTTCAAATTCCTGTGTTACTTCCGGCTTGGTCGGGCGTCCCTACAGACACAATTGGTCGTGTCTGTGGTTGGGAAGCCGGGTGTGGGTATGTGTCCTGGTCACTGCCCCAGCGCCTCCTCTGGTCGGTTGTTGCGCCTGTGCAGGGGGGAGGGGGAACTGGGGGATCCTCCCACACGCTACATCGCCCTGGTGAAACTCCTCACTGTCAGGTGAAAAGAAGCAGCTGGCGACTCCACATGTATCAGAGGAGGCATGTGGTAGTCTGCAGCCCTACCCGTTTCGGCAGAGGGGGTGGAGCAGCGACCGGGATGGCTCAGAAGAGTGGGGGTAATTGGACGGGTACAACTGGGGAGAAAAAGGGGGGAAAATCCACAAAAAAAAAAGAGAAAAAAATGACTTAATCTAAACAGGCTTTGACTATTTTCTAAACACTGGACCCAAATCTGGCAGTCAACAAGTCCCGTCCCTGAATCATTCTCATTTCAAATTCTTTCATCCTTTCTCTTATTCTGTCTTCACTCCTCTTAAGCTATCTTGTTCATTGTTAGCCTTTCTTCCAGTTCTATGGATTACACCATCCATCCATCCATCCATCCATCCATCCATCCATCCATCCATCCAAGCCGCTTATCCTGCTCAGGGTCGCAGGGATGCTGGAGCATATCAGAGCAGTCATTGGGCGGCAGGTGGGGAGACACCCTGGACAGGCCGCTAGTCCATCACAGGGCTCAGACACACACACACACACACACACACACACACACACACACACACTTTGTATGGCTCCACAACACAGAAATGTGTTTTGTGTGGAAACGACTGAGCAAGTGTTTTAATTGTTTTAACTTCTTTCATTAAATGTTACTATGTAACTAACGAACACATATCACACCACACCATACATTATACCACACCAGACATTACACCACACCACACATTACACCACACCACACATTACACCACACCATACATTACACCACACCAGACATTACACCAGTCCCCACTCGTTTTACAAGCTCAACAGCCTACTCAGTCTTCCACTCAAGTCTTTACCATGAAATAGACAGTTGTCACTCTTCTTAATAGACTTCGGCTGTTCTGGTCACTGTCACACAAAGTGTGACGACTCATGTTTCGATTTCGCACTCTGTGAAGTACTGTTTAGCAGTCACCAGGCTGCGCTCTTCACTCTTTAACTCAAAATGCTTTGTCGACTGCGAAGCTTGAACTCTGCAGTTGTTCTCAATAAAATATTAAATACCTCCTGAAATGCTAGTTTTCAGACTTCATCATTAGTGTGTGTGTGTGTGTGTTATGTCCATGCTGTATTGAGTGGCACTCCACAGCTGTAATATTTCCAGTTGTGGAGGAAGGCTGTATGTAGTAGGTCACCGTGGACTTTAAGCAAGGCATTTACAGATGACACTTGTCTTGAATGATAGTTGTGCGTGAGTGCATCTAAAAGTATATGCTGTTGTACGCTGTTGAAGATTATTTGTTTGTTTTGAACACTATATTGTAGCGACTGGGGGAAGAGGTTGCTCTGACTGTCGGCAGTTCTGCACTGGGGGAGCGCAAGGGCTGATATGCAAGGGCTGATATGCAAGGGCTGATATGCAAGGGCTGATATTCATTGCAGAAAATGTTTTTATTAGCTGTCCCCATTCACTGCTGTGCATTTTTGTGATCACTTTATGGGACTAGCAGACAAATCTCTGACCATGGGAGTCACCCACCAAGGTAATGTCAATGCATCGATATCATTACTGGTGAGTAAATTAGAGCACCTTAGGTCAATGAATCTGAACCATGCCTTTATTTCATCCCTTTATTTTATCAGAATATTGCAAGACCACTGCTTATTGTGTTAAAACTTTGGAAATGTGAAATTCTGGCCCCTACTCCAAGGTTCCCAAACTGTACCGTGGAGTGTATTTGCGGTGTCATTACAGACAGATGGCAAACACAAGGACAAAGATTTGATATCATGGCTTCCAATATGATCTTGGAGGCAATAAAAGTTTGATCTCATCGCTGCCCTGCAACCTGTTCTCTCGCCCTCCCCCTCATTCACTTTCCTCTTTCTGTCCCCCCTCACTATTCCCACCCCGCCCATTTCTCAGCCTGCTTTTTATATAGCTCACACAGGTGCCAATTTAATAAGTCTTTTTATTGCATTTCCACAGCATCCAGGTTACTTTGCATTCAAATACAGTTATGGCAAAACGTCAATCAGAAAGCAGTTATTGATGCGACGGTATGCACTATCCACCCCCCCCCCCACCCCCACACTCACACACAACTCCCCACCAAAAAACACTCTTTACTTGCCTAACTTGGGGTGGATTCTTGACTGCTGAATACGTGTATCTTTATAGAATTGTATGCTATATCTTATATGATCATTAGCCAAAGTGTTTCTTATTTCATTATAATTTATCTAAGAACTATATATATTCTGCAGTGATTGCTAAAACTTGTTGTATTTAAGTACCTTAACTGACTAGTTATAGTAAATCTGTTACTGCTTGTCTACTCTGTCCAATATTACATATTGCATGTCTATCTGTTCTTATTCTCTCCCTGAGTCCCCCACCCACCCCCGATTAAAAAGAAAAAGTAGTTTTTCCTCATCCTAATCGGGGGTCTAAGGATCAGGAGTATCATCCACCGCTCAGAATGTAATGCGATTGTAAAACTCTCTGGAACTAGTTTATCATTTA
Organism: Lampris incognitus; assembly: GCF_029633865.1. NCBI lineage: Eukaryota > Metazoa > Chordata > Actinopteri > Lampriformes > Lampridae > Lampris > Lampris incognitus. The sequence goes on from NC_079213.1 coordinate 105,263,485, forward strand.
GGGCTATACAGATAAATTAGACTTGATTTGGCTTTTTCCTTTAACCTCAAAACAGGTTTTAACAAGAGAACAACAATATGGCCTGTCCAGTGTCTATTCCTCAGTGAAATAACAACAACGATACATGTAACAACAAACTTATTACAAATAACTTCTTACCGTGACAATCAGCAGGATTCCTTTTAGCAAGGTGAGCACTGAGGTGATTGGCTGGATGATCACCTGGGCCAATAAAATGCCAAGAGTCAGAATCCAGGTGAATGCTGGGATCACATAAATGTGGCTGTTGAAACACACACACACACACACACACACACACACACACACACACACACACACACATACACACACACACACACACACTCATTAGCAATGGGAAGTGAGTAGAGTTGTTCTGATACAGATACCAGTACTGGAAATGCCTCCGATACTGCCTAAAATTCTGGATGTGGTACCGGCAAGTACGCAAATATCATGTAATCTATTAGCCCTGAAACGGGACCCTGCTGGGAAGTATCATACACCTGTATGCAACTTAAAAGAGTACCCAATATTCATAAATGGCAAGAGACTTGTGTACCTTCAAACACATGTCAGCAAACTACATTTGACAGGGGAAATACACCAGGTCGAAAGTGCCCAAAAAAAAAAATCAACTTTAAAATAGTTTCACTCGGATAAAACGGCTGCTTTTCCGGAAATCGATTCTTCTTCGCCTCTCTAAAATAGCAGCCTACATAGCAAGTTGCATTGTGTTGCTACTGGCAACTCCTTCTTCCTTTTTAGGCTTACTGGTGGTTAGCAAACAACGATTTGGTGCATTACTGCCACTGCCACTGTTAGTTAAAAAAAAAAAAGAAAAAAAAAAGACTAAAATCTTATCAGTTAAGCTGGTTATTTCTCAGTTTTCTGAGGAGGACTAAAAGCATCTGTCAGCAGCTGCTGCGCACCTTCTCCAGAAACTCCTACAACACCCAGAAATGTGCTTGCTGCAACTACAATTGTTTCAATTCTCTCCGATTTTCTTTCTGCTCCTGCAGTACAGTCAACTACCATTGCCAAAATGGCCAAAAAATTCATCTGGTCCGTAAAAAAGCAAAACTCAGCACGCTTCCTAACTGACTTGACCTCCTTAGGTTCTTGTCTCACATCAATCTAGTCGTTTCTCTCCATTCTTTTAGCAGCTTCAGCATACGACAATCCCTTTTCTGCTCTCATCTTATTCACGTTCTCTTCCTTCATTCTTTTGGACACTGTGCTGACCCCGCATCATGATTTCCCTTGCAGTGCAGGCACTTTGCTTGCGCTTTATCAACTTTACAATCTTCCACATTTCCACTAGCAACTACTGTTTTAGAGCGCCGAAGAAGAATTGGTTTCCACTAATTTAGTATAATGTTAGACAGAGCTAGCAAAATGTCAGTAATTTGGCAACATTTTACACTGGAAAATCCCACCAGTAAAGCAGAGTTGTGTACAGTATGCAAGGCCTTAGTTTCAAGGGCTGGCACTAATGTTGCCAATTCCAACACTAGCAATCTTATGAAGCATTTGAAGATGCATCTTCACCAAGGCAAAGGGGGGAAAAAAAGGATGAACTACAGCAACAAATGTTGGAAACCGCATTCCAACAACACAATACATTCCACAATGATAGCCCAAAAGCGACAAAGGTTATGGAATTCATTGTTCTGGATGACCAACACGTCGGTCGTCGAAAACGTGGGATTTCGCCACTTAATGGATCATTTGGAGCCAAGGTACAGTTTGCCAGGTCACAAATACATCTCCGAAACTGCCCTTCCCAAACTATACGAGACAGTGAGGAAACAAATTTCAAATAGGCTCAAAGATATGCAGACGATTAGCTTTACAACTGACATTTGGAGCTCCGACATGTGCTTAATGCCTTTGCTCTGTTTAACTTCACATTGGGCGGACACAGCTTGGACATTTGCTCTTCAAAGTGCGGTGCTGCAAGCAAATGAATTCCATGGGTCACACTCATACTGGCACGTCATTTGCCAAAACAACTGAAGGGCCATCCCCAAGTCCAACATTCATGTTGTTTCGTGTGACAACGCAAGCAACATGAAGAAAGCGATGGACAAGATGGATGTGTGGAGTTTGGGGTGTTTCTCCCACTCAATCTAGCTGATGGTGCACGAAGGGCTACCATCACAATGATGTGTGAGCGATGCGCTGGCAAATGCTAGACAGATAGTTGGGCACTTTAAACACTCGCCACTGGCTACTACATGCCTGGAGAATATCCAGAAAGAGTTCCAAATGCCCACTAAACAACTGCACCAAGATGTGGCCACGAGGTAGAACAGAGTCTACTGGAGCAGGAGTAATCGATTTCATCACATGGAGCTGACCATGACCTGCCAGGGACCCTGGCAGCCAGCTAGTGGCCTTTGCTGGAGAAAACCATCGCCATTCTGGCATCGTTTCAAGAACAGACCAGACAGATTAGCTCCTCCACCTCCTCTGCAGCTGAAGTTATCCCCTCAGTCACAGTGCTAAATCAGCTGCTTGTTCGGGAGAAACAGGAGGACACGGGTATAATAATGATGAAAACTACCCTTCCAGAAGCTGTCAAGAAAAGATTCAGAACCATCAATGATGACCCCTTGTGTGCAGTTGCTTCTCTCTTGGACCGTGTTTCAAAGACAGATATGTCTAATAGTATGCTTGTTAAATGTAATAGCCCATATTAGAATCAAAACTTAGAAATGGTGTTCTAGATATTGCATTATTATTTTATGCACATGTAACATGTTGAGGGTAGCGGATGCAAAAAGACTCAATAAACTGATCTGCAAGGCTGGTAACATTGTGGGTGTGGAGCTGGACTCTCTGGCAGCAGTTTCTGAGAGGAGGATGCTGTTGAAGTTATGTGCCATGATGGAAAATGTCTCCCACCCACTCCATGATGTGCTGGTCGGGCACAGGAGTACTTTTAGTAATAGACACATTCTGCCAAAACGCACTACATGCATGCGCCACAGGAGGTCATTCCTGTCTGTGGCCATCAAACTTTACAACTCTTCCCTCAGAGGGTCAGACACTCTTGTGTCAATAGTCATTAGACTGGCCCTTCCACTTGTTTTACCCTGTCAGGTGTTTGCTTGTGCTGTTTGTTTCATGCTGCAGTAATGCAGCATATATAGGCTATTATATGCTGGAGCATGTATGTTTATATATTGTATTCTTATTTCTATTTCTTGTTTTATCTTCTATTTCTATTTATTTGTTTTTCTTATTTATTTATTTATTTTCTTATTTATTTCTTTTTCTTGTTATCTTGTTCTTAGTTTTTCTTTAATAGAGCGTGAGTGTCTGTAATAGGACCCAATTTCCCCTCAGGGATGAATGAAGTATTTCTGATTCTGATTCTGATAACCTATGTCTGTCACCATCAAGAGCTATTATGGAGGAAGGTGTTAATTATTTTTTAGACATTTATCTATTATTTTTTATTGTTATTTCAGATACTTCACAAGTGCAGACAGTAACAAGCATAAAAAAGATGCACTGACCCAAGGGAAAATGGAGAAATCATTGAGGAGGACCACAACTGAAGCAGCACAGCCAGCACCGGAAAAGACCCCACATATAGAAGCACAGCCAAGCAACAGCAGCAGAAAGAGTAGCTTGTAGGGCCTATTTGAGGAAATTCTCCAATAGCATGATGAGGAACATGGGATGAGTAGCACAAGCACACAGGTTAAAATACATATTTGACAGAAAAAACTATCCCGAACTCAGACAGCTCAATTCGAGGAATATACACTATATATATATATATATATATATATATACATAAAAAAATAACTGAGGAAACAACCAAGCTCGGGTTCCCACCCTGGCTGCCACAGCTGCAAAATTTCTCTGTGTTCCTTGTACTAGTGTGGATAGTGAGACTGTTCAGCGCAGCCTCCAACATTTTTGATGCAAGGAGGAATGGAGTAGGAGGAGAGAGAGCAGATACACTATATATAAAAAAGTATTGGGACACACCTCTTAATCATTCAATTTAGGTGTTTCATTCAGACCCATTGCCACAGGTGTATAAAATCAAGCAGCTAGCCATGCAGTCTGCATTTACAAACATTTGTGAACGAAGGGTTCATCCTGAAGAGCTCAGTGAATTCAAGCGTGGTACTGTCATAGGATGCCACCTTTGCAATAAGTCATTTCATTAAATTTATTCCCTGCTAAATATTACAAGGTCGACTGTAAGTGGTATTACTGAAAAGTGGAAGCGTTTAGGGAACAACAGCAACTCAGCCATGAAGTGGCAGACCACGTAAAGTCACACAGCGGGGTCAACGAGTGCTGAGGTGCATAGTGCGTAAAAGTCGCCAACACTCTGTTGACTCAATAACTGCAGAGTTCCAAACATCCTCTGGCATTAACATCAGCACAAAAACTGTGTGGCGGGAGCTTCATGAAATGGGTTTCCATGGCCAAGCAGCTGCATGCAAGCCTTACATCACCAAGCACAATGCAAAGCGTCAGATGGAGTGGTGTAAAGCACACTGCCATTGGACTCTGGAGCAGTGGAAACATGCTCTGTGGCGTGACGAATCACACTTCTCTGTCTGGCAGTCTGATGGACGAATCAGGGTTTGGCAGATGCCAGGAGAACGTTACCTGCCTGACTGCATTGTGCCAACTGTAAAGTTTGGTGGAGGAGTGATGGGATAATGGTATGGGGTTGTTTTTCAGGGGTTGGGCTAGGCCCCTTAGTTCCAGTGAAAAAAGATTTCAATGCTTCAGTATACCAAGACATTTTAGACAATTCTATGCTTCCAACTTTGTGGGAACAGTTTGGGGAGGGCCCCTGTCTGTTCCAGCATGACTGCCCCAGTGCACAAAGCAAGGTCCATTAAGACATGGTTTGGTGAGTTTGGTGTGGAAGAACTTGACTGGCCCACACAGAGTCCTGACCTCAACCCCACCGAACATCTTTGGGATGAACTAGAATGGAGATTAAGAATCAGGTCTTCTCATTCAACATCAGTGCCTGACCTCACAAATGCTCTTCTGGATGAATAGGCAAAAGATTCCACAGACTCCAAAATCTCGTGGAAAGCCTTCCCTTCAGAGTGGAAGCTGTTATAGCTGCAAAGGGGGGACCAACTCCATATTAATGCCTATGGATTTAGAATGGGATGACATAAAAGCTCCTGTAGGTGTAATGGCCAGGTGTCCCAATACTTTTGTACATATAGTGTATCTTCTTGAAGAAGAACCTGCCGTTGCTCTTGAATTTGTGAGCAGTACTAAGTTGCTACTGCAATGTGCAGCCTATTTGTTTGAAATTATTTTTTGTTTACTATGTAGCTGCTGTTCTTTTGTTAGCTCCGCCAGGTGATAGCCTGGAGGGGATTATGCATTTGTGTGTGTGTGTCCGTGGCTAATCTTGCAAACTATTGGAGCTCATCTCATCTCATCATCAGCTGCTTCTCTGCGGTTGGGTCGCAGTGGCAGCAAGCTAAATAGGGCATTCCAGACGTCCCTCTCCCCTGCAACATCCTCCTGCAGGATCCCAAGACATTCCCAAGCCAGATTGGACATGTAGTCCCTCCAGCAAGTTCTGGGTCTACCCCGGGGTCTCCTCCCAGTTGGACATGCCCGGAAAACCTCCAAAGGAAGGTGCCCAGGAGGCATCCTAATCAGATGCCCGAATCACCTCAACTGGCTCCTTTCGACGTGAAGGAGCAGCGGCTCTACTTCAAGCTCCCTCCGGATGTCCGAGCTCCTCACCCTATCTCTAAGGCTGAGCCCAGACACCCTAGGGAGGAAGCTAATTTCAGCCGCTTGTATCCGCGATCTCACCCTTTCGGTCACCATAGGTGAGGGTTGGAACCAAGATTGACTGGTAAATTAAGAGCTTTGCTTTCCGGCTCAGCTTCCTCTTCACCACAATGGTCCAGTACAATGTCCGCATTACTGCTGATGCTATACCAATCCACCTGTCAATCTCCCACTCCATCCTACCCTCACTCATGAACAAGACCCTGAGATACTTGAACTCCTTCACTTGAGGCAACAACTCACCCCCAACCCGGAGGTGAGCAATCCACCATTTTCCGGTAGAGAACTATGGCCTCAGACTTGGAGGTGCTGATGCTGACTCTCATCCCAGCCATTTCACACCCAGCTGCAAACCAACTCAGTGCATGCTGGAGGTCGCGTTCTGATGAAGCCAGCAAAACCACATTATCTGCGAAGAGCAGAGATGCAATTCTGAAGTTCCCAAAATGGACACACTCATCACCTTGGCTGCGCCTTGAGATCCTGTCCATAAATATCACAAACAGAATCAGACACAAGAGACAATCTTGGTGGAGTCCAACACCCACTGAAAACGTGTTTGACTTTGTGCCGAGAATATGGACACAGCTCTCTCTCTGGTTATATAAGGACCAGATGGCTTGTGTCAATTGCCCCGGTACCCCATACTCCCACAGTACCCCCCACAGAGTGCCCCGAGGAACACGGTCGTAAGCCTTCCCAGAGTCCACAAAACACATGTAGACTGGCTGGTCAAACTCCCATGCCCCCCTCAGCACTTCCACAAGGGTAAAGAGTTGGTCCGTTGTTCCACGGCCAGGACAGAATCTGCATTGTTCCTCCTGGATCTGAGGTTCGACAATCAGTCAGAGCCTCCTTTCCAGCACCCTAGAGTAGACTTTCCCAGGGAGGCTGAGCAGTATGATGCCCGAATAATTGGAGCACACCCTCCAGTTATCTGGACAAAAAAAAAAACAAAAAAAACTGATGGAGCCATCAGCCCAAATTTTTTTGAGCACAGTTATGACTGTATGACAAAGAACCTCTTGTGGTTGCGGTGATTAAAAACATTTTTAAAACGTTTGTTCTCACTACTGCTGCCCCCTCTCTTCATTTATTCTCTAGCTCCTTTAACCAACACTGCTTTCCGTCGCCGCCTGCTCTGAGTCAATCATGTGCATGTGCGAATCACATCTACGGTTGAGTCAGATCAGGCAGCGATAGTGTCAAAACCAAAACATTATGTCTTTGGGTATGAGTCTTGAAAGTAAACAAGAAGTCGATTGTATTTCGCAAGCCAGCAAATCATTCACTGCTGATCTTATTACAGGAGAACTGGAGAAACACTGGATGAACCAAAAATAATTTGCCTTATTCACCTTGCTGTCATGTGGAAGTGCGATAGTCTCCAATATTAAAACTCCACTATAAAACTACAATTTCATGAGTAGGCTTAATTGCAGTCACAGCTGGAACTCATCTCAGCAGCTATAGTTAAACATTTCCCATGGCTGAGCTATGTTTTCTTACCGTTGTTTTATGAATGAAAGTCAATCAGCAGAGCAGGCTGCCTTCATTCATTTTATATCATGAAAACAGAGATGGTTAAACACATTTGAAGTCTTTTAATAAGGGCTTTGAAATTATGATAGCCTGATCTCTGTCCATTTCTTGTCAGACTTGGTCACTTTCATGCGAGGGCCGCCTAGGAGGCTGCACATCCAGACTGACAGGCAAAATGTTTTTATTAGGTAGATTTTCTAGCTCAAGCGCTGCAAACTAACAACTGCCCCCCCCCCACACACACATTTCCCTTTCAATCGACTTGGGCAAGTCTTATATGGCAGGAAAAACACTGGTTGTTCTGTTTGTGTATGCTTTTATTTCCCTTCTCCTGGTAGGCGTAAAAAGGGGTAGTTTGTCACCAAGTCTGAATACCACAGAAGGGGAGCTATACGCCTGGTGGAGGTCTGCACTGCACTGATTTCATTTCTCTAGTTTTACACTTTAATTACAATTCTTGTTCATTTTTGAATGTTTAGTATTTAAGTTGATGTTGCACCGTTTTATCCTGTAACTGTATTATTTAAATGTCTTAATTTACTAAATTGTGGATACACTTTAACAATTTATTGAAGGAATTGTTATTTATCCCTGGATTTGTTTCATTTTGCTGTTGCACGACTGTTTTATACTGTTACTGTACTATTTAAATTTTTAAATGTCTTATTTTACTCAATTTTGGCTGCACATAAAGAGTTTTTTAAAGGAACTGTTATTTATTCCTAGATTTTTTTGTTCGTGTCCTTTTTGTCCTCAGTTATGACTGACTGAGAAACTCGATGAAAGAAAGTGCTATGGCATTCATCCTCTGTATATATTTATTCATGCTTTACTAAGGTTTTATTTAACCTGAGCCAGACCATACAACAATGATAGCAATCATCACATTCACACAGGGTAGAAGTACACAGCTGTTAAAAATAAATAAATATATATATATATATATATATATATAGTGTTTTTTTCTGAAACCATCAATGGTGTTGTAAGTGCTCAACTAATGAGGAGCGGAATATCAACACGGATTCCTTTATCCGTGTATATATATATATATATATATACACACACACACACACACACACACACACACACACACACACACACACACACACACACACACACACACACCCAAACACACTGGTATCGGATCGGTATCGACCGATATGCATGTCCAGGTATCGGAATCGGTATTGGGAAGGAAAAATTACATTACAGCATCTCTAGAAGTGAGGGATATCAAAGCAATGCAGGTACATTATAACAGGTATGAGTTATCTTACTGATAACTCATACCTGTTGGGAGAAGGATGCTGAATATGGAGCTGCCAGGGAAGAGGAAAACAGGAAGGCCAAAGAGGAGGTTTATGGATGTGGTGAGGGAGGACATGCAGGTGGCTGGTGTGACAGAAGATGCAGAGGACAGGAAGAGATGGAAACGGATGATCCACTGTGGTGACCCCTAACGGGAGCAGCCGAAAGTAGTAGTAGTAGTAGTAGTAGTTGTTATCTTACTGATGTCTGTTGATTCTTACAGTCCACCTTAATGTCTCAAATTCACCCATTCTGCATGTCTTTGAACTCGGTGACAAAACTGGAGTGTCCTGAGGAAACTGACATGGAGGAAATTCTACACATAGGGGACTGAGGAGACTAGTATCCTCAGCCACTGTACTATCCCTTATTGAGGGTCAGATGGTCAATTACACAGATGAGAGGGAGTCAGAGAAACACCAGACACAACTGTATGTGGAAAGAGATAAATATGCAGACAGCCATAAAATGGCCTCCATTTTCTGCCAGCCTAACAGATGTGCTATCCTATATCAGCTTCTCAGTTGAAGATATTCCTCAAGACTTGTCTTCGTCTCTTTTCAGGACTGTGGACTGTGTGCGTGCTTTTTCGATTTCCCTTGTGTATCTCTGTGTGGCTTTGCATGTGTCTGTGTGCATGGTCGCATGGCTGGATGTAGTTCAGCAAACCATTGAAACGGTTTAACAGGCCATAAATAAGGAGTTGAGACCTAAGAGCATAGCAAGAGAACAAACGAACAATGCTCTCTAACACAGTTCCTGACAACTCATACATCTCATCCAGAATGTAATATTGAGGGTCATTTGAGTGAAAAGATTAACATTTATTATTAAATTAAACCGATCATTTGGTTCATTTTAACTGAGCCAAGAATGTGGGGTGAAACTACTATTTCTTGTTGATAATGTTTTAATTTACCATGATTTTAATGCAAGATAAAATATGTAAGAGAAACCACTTTGGAGATTATATAAAAAGGTAGAACTAATGAAAATTATTGTCATGGGGAAAAAAGGAGTACAGGGGAGCAGACTGAACACATTTTGGGTCAAAGCCTTCTTTTCGAGTCTATTTCACAGAACATGCATGCAACACTTATAGGTACATCACAGGTGTGTTATTACTGGGAGCTCATAGCACTGATGAGCCAGACTCCAATTAAAAAAAAAAAAAGGAAAAATAATCAACGGCACATCACACCAATCCTAAACAAACATTACAATATAATACGATTTGCGTAATATATCCCTGAGCAAACATCAGGCTTCGATAGCCGGTCTAAGAGCTAGGAGACCTAAAACATCAAAAAACAGGCATAAACTTGTCGTAGAATATATGAATACCTTTAATACATTTAAAATATATATATAAAGCCTAAGATACATAGGAAAAAGTCTACAAAGCATAACCGTGGCATATCTAAATGGCAGTAATGTTTCAAATCTGATAGAAAACTTCTTGAATTTAGACGAATTTCCTCAACACCTTGCATGCCGCAGTGGAGGGGCTAGACAAGTGAGTTTGGGGGCAGAGACCTGGAGTAAACTATTGATTGCCACCTCGGGGGAGAAGAGTGAATAAGACCGGTTTATCTGCAGGAGACCGCCCGAGGTTTCTCACTCCAGTAACCCCGTATTCCTACTCCCACAACGCAGTGCAGCCTCTCCCCTGACACCACAGCGAGCTGTTAATGAAGCGCCTAGGCGTGGAGATGAGGCAGTCTGACCAAACCTGAAAGTGTAAAAAATATTACTAGGGGTTAAGTATTTACTGGGTCATGACAAAATAAATTAGCCCTGTTAACTGATAAAGGTAATTACAGACTTGGGAGCCGGGAAGAGGCAGAGGGAGTGAGCAAAGCTCACTTTGGAAAAAAATAAAAGTTTGCCGATGTTCCACTGATTACTGCATCAGTGAACTGAGAGTGATGTTGAAGGAGTCAGAAGCGCTTTGTCTTGCACATGTCAATGTGCAATACCAGTACAGTGTGTTCTTTAGACCCTTAATCTGTTTAAAGGGACAGTAAACCTTGTTTTTTTTTTGTTTTGTTTTTTTTACATGTTTTGAGCTGAAAATATGTTGCATGAGTCCATGATGGTAGAACTGATTGGCCTCATGATTAATTCCACAAAAAATGAGACACATCATGCAGCCGCTTTGGGGTAGAAAATCTTTTTCTTATGGCCACAGGAAAATGCAAATTACTATGAACTCCCCCTACGTTGTCTACGTCATATCGGGGTATCAAAGACACTGAGACCAATGTGTCGTAGGCTACACATGTTGGACCAATAAAATATGAGGGGAGTGGAAAGGTGACATATTGGTGTTAGCCGACACAACTATCTGGGTAGACTTGTCAGAAGCTGGGACGAGATGTTCTACTACAACACTGACACCCTCAGTCTAACCCACACCACCAACACTGTCTTCTACATCTACACTCCATTTTTATCAATGTCAGTAGGAGGCGACAGACTACAAACAAGTGCATACCCATGCATCCATCCATTATCCAAAGTGCTTATCCTGCCCTCAAGGTCACAGGGATGCTGGAGCCTATCCCAGCAGTCACTGGGCGGCAGGCGGTGAGACACCCTGGACAAGCCGCCAGACCATCACAGGCCAGTACATACTTGCACTTGAAATAATCTTAGGATTACAAAAGTGTTTACCAACAGTCTTGGCAAACTGTCCACCCTTGTCAAACATCATATCAAAAACCTTGGTTTGATATTTGATTCCACCCTCAGGTTCGACAGGCAAGTTAATGCAGTAGTGAAAGCCAGGTTTTTCCAACTTCATACTATTGCCAAAAATTAAGCCGTTTCTCTCTTAAATATCTCAAGAAAGTCATCCACACTTTTAGATCCTCCCGTTTGGACTACTGCAACTCCATGTATATTGGGATTAGTCAGTAAATCTCTGGCCCAACTGCAACTGGTCCAGAATGCCGCAGCCAGGCTCCTGACAGGTACCTGGAAGAGGGACTGTCCATCCATCCATTATCCAAGCCGCTTTATCCGAATCCAGGTCGCGGGGATGCTGGAGCCTATCCCAGCAGTCATTGAGTGGCAGGTGGGGAGACACCCTGGACAGGCCACCAGGCCATCACAGGGAAGAGGGACCATACTACCCCTATATTGGCCTCTCTCTCACTGTCTTGCCGTCAAAAACAATGGCATATGCAATTCTATGATGTATGCAATTCAGAACAAAAACAATATTATTTTAGAAATCTTTTCATTATTTTAGCAAAATTTCACATTCACTAAGAGAAATTTTCTAACAGAAAACAGAAAATGATTTTTTCAGTTATAAAAATTCAAAAATTTTTAACTGAAGTGCAACAACACAAACTATCCAGCACTCTACAAACCCCAAAGCCTTAAAAACTCTTGACGCGTGTAAACTATATAATTGTCTGAACAGCTGAACCTCTTTATATTATGTATTTTTATTTTTTTAATTTCTTTTTTCTTTCATCTTATATTTCATTTTATTTTAAGCCTTCTAGGCGAGGATGTCTAGAAGGCTTCCCCTAACGCAGCGTTTCCTAACCCAGTCCTCAAGGAACTCCTATCCTGCAGATTTTCATTGTAACCCTGCATAGGTAGCCCTACTTGTACTTACTCAACCAATCACCTCACAGCACTTAATTATGCAAGGTGTGCAACATCTGACATAATTCATTGCTGATTGGTTGAATAACTACAAACAGGTATCTATGTATTCAGGGTTGCAAAGAAAATCTGCAGGATAGGAGTTCCTTGAGGACTGGGTTGGGAAACACTGCCCTAATGTCCCTGTAATGTCCTCAGGAATGTCCTACAATAATGTCTCCGTGATGTCTAGAGGTTCTTTGAACGTCCCGGGGTCGTCTAGAAGACTTTCCCTAACGTCCCTGTAATGTCATCGGGACGTGTCCCGCAATAACGTCCCCGTAACGTGATGAAAACCCTACACAATGACATTTACTGGTGTGGGGATCCATTTCTGCTCGGGTACGATATCGACTCGGTGTCCTTCGACTACATATGATGTCACGGATTATGTTGCTAGCTAGCTGTGTTTTTTACAATCCATGTTGACATAGAGTTGGTTAGTAAAGGTGCGAGGGCCAAAAGCCCAAGCTGCATCTATGGAGTGAGGCCACAGGCTCAGGACCTGGACGAGCGAACACGCGCGAGGGCCGAAGGCCCAAGCTGCGTCTAACGTCAATCTACTGTTTCCCGCTGTTCCTAAACTGAACTAGCCCCGACCCAATCATAATGCGTAAAGTAGTGATGTCTGTCATCTGCAGTCGCAGGACCCCGAGCAGAGCGAGTAGATCAAGTACCGACACCAAACGTTTGCAGTGGACCTTTAGGGGACGTGCTGGGGACGTTTTTTTTTTGTTGCTGGGGATGCCCTCACAATCTGACGCAACTACAACGTTTTTGCAAGAAAGAGTGGGAAAATACTGCCAAGTCACGACGTGCCAAACTGATGGACTCTTACCCAAAAAGAACGAGAGCTGTAATAAAATCAAAAGGTACTTCAACAAAGTCTTAGTTTAGGGGTGTGCACACTTATGCAAGCAGCTTATTGATAAGTATTGCATTTTTATTTTTCCCCCCTAAAATGTTTATTCTATTTCACTTTATTTTTAGAGATCGCAATTTCAAAAAACAAAAAAGGGAAAAAGTTCTGACACGATTTATCATGGTTTCTTTTTTTTCACATAAAAAAAACCCTGCCATTTTAACAGGGGTGTGTGGGCTTTTTATATCCACTATATGTAATTCTCTAACTCCATTCTCTGGCTCTATCTCTGTGCTAACCCTGCTCAGTCTTCCTCTGACAGTTATTGCCCACTGCCTTTCGGTTGTTGGGCCGGTGCGTGGGATACCGGCAGCTGCGTGTTAATGTGCTAATTAGGGTGAGAGGAGCTATCTGCATGAATTAGGGGGAGACATCTTGCAAGCTCCTTTGCCTCCCAAACTAATCATATTAACACGGCCACAAGCAGAAAAGGAAGATAGAATGGAAGAGAGCATGAAAGAGAATGTAAGGGGAGGTGAGAGTGACAGTAAGGCTGGGGGGGGGGCAGAGAGAGAGAGAGAGAGAGAGAGAGAGAGAGAGAGAGAGAGAGAGAGAGAGAGAGAGAGAGAGAGAGAAAGATGTATTTGGATGAAAGAGGCGGGAGCTAATGGGGAAGAGTGGCTTATTTTCTCTGACAAATCTAATTATGAATTCAATTTAGTGGAAATGCAGATTTCCACTGGGGTTTTAACAGATAGATAAATACATTCTCCCTATCTGATAATACAAAATCACCTTCCCCTAAGGAATTATCTTTTTGTGCGAGAAAGCGTTTGTGTGTTTTAATTAAAATGAACTTCCAGGTTAAGGCAGCTTGCACTGGGGTTTCCATGACAACCTAAATGAAATTAACTAATAAGAAATGACACTGAATCCATTGTTTGAATCCATTTATTTCAGCTCCACATCCCTGACCTGAAAGCTGGTACGGGTCAAATCCCTTCCAACTTCCTGCCCACTGAGAAATTAAGCTATAAGTGGAGTCCAACAAGATAGAAGTATCTGTGGTTAGTGCGAATAAAAACCACAACCTCAACCACTTTCTACTATAAACTTGAACCTCTGAGGCCATCCTACTCTGTTGCTCTGTTTTTTTGTTTTGTTTTTTATCTTACAGGGTGTTTTGCGTTTATTATATCTTCTCCCTCTCTTCCTTTCTCTCTCTGTTTGCTGCCAACACCATTCTCTTTATCCTCCTCCTCCTCATCACAAGTTTCAGCATCACCCAGATCATAAATGTTTCCAAGTTAAATCCTACTACTTTTGAGTCTTTCTATCATTTGTGTATATGAGACTACCCAGGACTGGTCCCAGGTCCGATTAAAGTGTGACTCGGGACAATTTAATGAGCTTTTTTGGACTTGGATGAATGAATATTTCTGCATATAGCTGTGTATAAACCGATGCTTCTCCCTTTTTTAGGAAATCATTTTCCTGAGTGTCCAGGTGGCGTGGCGGTCTATTCCATTGCCTACAAACATGGGGATTGGCGGTTCGAATCCCCACGTTACTTCCAGCTTGGTCGGGCATCCCTACAGACACAACTGGTGATGTCTGTGGGTGGGAAGCCGGATGTGGGCATGTCTCCTGGTCGCTGCACTAGCACCTCCTCTGGTCAGTTGGGGCGCCTGTTCAGGGGGGAGGGGGAAATGGGGGGAATAGCGTGATCCTCCCATGTGCTACGTCCCCCTGGTGAAACTCCTCACTGTCAGGTGAAAAGAAGCGGCTGACAACTCCACATGTATCAGAGGAGGCATGTGGTAGTCTGCAGCCCTCCCTGGATCAGCAGAGGGGGTGGAGCAGCAACCGGGACGGCTCCAAAAAGTGGGGTAATTGGCCAGATTTAAAAAAAAAAAAAGCCATCTGAGCAGGTGATGACCTTAGTAATATTTCCAGGACATTTGATTAATTTTCTTAGTTTCTAACTGTTTTCCATGACTGGAAAACTAGTCTATAAACTTCCAGGTTTACCAGGATAAATGGGAACCCTGAATGAGGGTTCCATAACCCAGACAATAAAATACAAAGAACTGACGTATTTGCGATCACGTGTTTTGCTCACAGGCATATCTTTTAACTTTTGCATCCTTTCACCAGCTGCACAAGCTGGTGGTCTTTATGATTCCCTGGGAAACATTCAGCAGTTGTGAAATACATGTGGCACACATCCAAAAACGATTGAGTTACAGGTTTGGTATGACAAGAACTGACTTCAGCATGACTGATTTCAGAATTTGAGATGGTACTGGGACAGTAGGGAAAAAGTTAATTTCAAGGCCTCATCTCATTTCATCTTATCTCATCTCATCATCAGCTACTTCTCCAGGGTTGGGTCTTGGTGGCAGCAAGCTAAGTAGAGCATTCCAGCACCAATCTGCCTGTCAACCTCCCACTCCATCCTAACCTCACTCGTGAACAAGACCCCGAGGTACTTGAACTCCTTCACTTGAGGCAACAACTCATCCCCAACCCAGAGGGAGCAATCCATTATTTTCCGGTAGAGAATCGTGGCCTCAGACGTGGAGGGGCTGACTCTCATCCCGGCTATTTCACGCTCAGCTGCAACCCGCTCCAGTGCACGCTGGAGGTCCCGTTCTGATGAAGCCAACAAAACCACATCATCTGCGAAGAGCAGAGATGCAATTCTGAGGTTCCCAAAATGGACACATTCCTCACCTTGGCTGAGCCTTGAGATCCTGTCCATGAATATCACAAACAGAATCGGAGACATCATATTCGTCATATTTGTGATATTTATGTCATATTTCGAGACCTGTAATCCACAAATATCCAAATCATTAATGCTTTTTGTAGTCGCTCATTTCAAGGGGGCTGGTTATTTCAGTATTCAGGTTATTTCGGCCAGTAAACAAAAATATGCTCTTCCAGATCGTATATCGCGTTGGAGATATTCTTTTACATGAATAACACAAACCTATCCAGATGGGTACTGTGTACATCCTGAACATTTGCCTTAATCTTTTTGCTCCATCAGAATCATCCTTTTTCTTCAGAGCAACCTTTCACATTTTTACTGAGCGTTTCCTATTAAGCAAAGCTCTGCTTAATATTCATGTAATGACAGAAATTATACAACTATACAACAGCAAGAGTCTGCTGTTGCTCCACTGATGATGCAGCTGGGGGTCGTGTGTCTTGCTGAGAGGCTCCTTGACAGCAACGTTAATTTTAGTGCAGAACATTTATATTTCAACCCTTTTCTCTCCCTCTCTTTCGTTGGACTAACATTTTCCATTCCAGTTCACTCTCACCCAACTGAAAATCATTGTTCCAAATCCCACTTAGAACCAAAGGTGAATTGATATTTGGTTACCTGCTCATTTGCAACACAAGAAAAGACCATTAACTTTTTTTTTTTTTTTTATCATAGCTTTCATCGACCAGCCAGCTTTCATTACCTGTCGACAGCTGGTAACTATTAGCTGTTGAATGCTAAGGCTGAATGTGTGTGTATTTGGTGCGTGTGTGCGTTGGTGTCTTCGCTTTGAATGCAAAACAAGACGCTTTGATTAGCAAGGCTCAAGTGGCACCCTTTCATCCCATGTTTGTCCACTGGTTAAATTAAAATTGTACCTTTTTCTGCACCTTTTCATTTGACAGCGGTCATGTAGAAACAGGAAGATGACAGGAAACACAAAAACAAAAAAAACCCCTTTGAATTAGGGATACAATTAGTGTGTGTGTGTGTGTGTGTGTGTTTGCCCTGTGGCAGCGTTGTGCTCATTGATGTTGTTTGTGGAGCCGCCTTGCCCTCGGTGTGTTAGATGAAGATGTGAGGATATGCTGAGGGGTTTTTTTTCTTTTTCCGATGCCATTTCTCCACAACTCGGGGGAGAAACACAACTGACACAACAGTTAGCAGCGATACTGCGTACAAGCTCAGAAACAACACAACATGCTTAAGAGAAACAGCAACTGAAAACATCATCAGCATCAATCTGTCCTTACAAACGATCCACAGGGACAAACTGCAGCAGCCTGTGTATGTGTGAATACTATCTGAGGGTGAAGTGAGGCTGTGTTGAGGGCATGCAGGGGTGCAGAGAGTTGGGCTGTGGCATCGTCCATTTATATATTGCCCCACTGGATTCAACACTGCATAGTCTTGGTGGTTTCCAAATGGCAACCGTTGAACCCTTAATAAGAACAAAGGATTTTGTGTTGTTTTAGAAAACTATCACAGTTCAGACTTTTGTGTGAGACTATATTCATGATAAAAAAGTGTCCTTTTGGGCGTCCAGGTGGCGTGGCGGTCTATTCCGTGGCCTACCAACACGGGGATCGCCGGTTCGAATCCCCGTGTTACCTCTGGCTTGGTCGGGCGTCCCTACAGACACAATTGGCCGTGTCTGCGGGTGGGAAGCTGGATGTGGGTATGTGTCCGGGTTGCTGCACTAGCACCTCCTCTGGTCGGTCGGGGCACCTGTTTGGGGGGGGGGGGGGGGATAGCGTGATCCTCCCACGCACTACCTCCCCCGGGTGAAACTCCTCACTGTCAGGTGAAAAGAAGTGGCTGGTGACTCCACATGTATCGGAGGAGGCATGTGGTAGTCTGCAGCCCTCCCCAGATCAGCAGAGGGGGTGGAGCAACGACCGGGACGGCTCAGAAGAGTGGGATAATTCATGGATACAATTGGGGAGAATAAGGGGGGGGGGACTAAAATAAACAACTGCAATATCTTGGTGTGAAAAAATATGCACTGCATTTACTATAGCATCCCTTCACAGTGTTTCCCAACCCAGTCCTCAAGGAACCCCTATCCTGCAGATTTTCTTTGCAACCCTGAATAGGTACCTGTTTGTAGTTATTCAACCAATCAGCAATGAATTATGTCAGATGTTGCACACTTTACATAATTAAGTGCTATGAGATGATTGGTTGAGTAAAGACAAGCAGGGCTGCCACTGCAGGGTTACAATGAACATCTGCAGGATAGGGGGTCGTTGAGGACTGGGTTGGGAAATGCTGCACTATCTCAGGAATAACTGACTACCTCAAAGATCACACAATAACTCACTGTCCACCACCTGTGTGGAATTACATTAATTAACTTGATAATATGACTAAAAAGTTGTTTACTATGGTCATTTACATTTATTTGCAATATTAGTTCCAACAAAGACAGCAGCATGGGCTCCCAAAGCAAGTTTGTGACAAAGTTGTAGGAAGGTAGTCAGGTGTGGGATCTAAAAAGACTTCCAAGGGTTTAAAGATACCCTGGAGCACTGTTAAGTCCATCAAAGTGGAACGTGCATGGCACCACCCACAGTCTGACCATCCATCAAAACTAGATGACCGGGAGAGAAGACAACTGGCCAGAGAGGACACTGAGGATCCAATTGCGACCTTGAAGGACCTTCAGGGTTTTATGGCCAACAGAGGACAACATGTGCATCACACAACAATATCAAACATATTGCACACATCTGGCCTATACAGGAAGGTGACACGAAGAAAGGCATTTCTCAAAAAGGTCCATCTGAGTCCCATTTGAAGTTTGCAAAAAAAACACCTGGAGGAACCTGCAACAAACTGGCAGGAGTATTTGTGGTCAGATGAAACCAAAATGGAATTTTTGGCAAATATGGCAAATATGTTTAGCAAAAACCCAACACAGCTCATCACTAAAACAACACCATCCTGACTGTGAAGCATGGTGGTGGCAGCATAATGTTGTGGGGATGTTTCTCATCTACAGGGACTGGGGAACTTGTCAAACTGAAGGGAGGCTGAATGAAGCCAAGTATAGGGAGATTCTGGAGAAGAACCTGTGCAAAAAGTCTGAAAATTGGTCTGAAAATTCCAACAGGACAATGACCGAAAGCACAAGGCCAAAGCTACCATGGAGTGACTTGCAAAGAATAAGGTGGGATGTGCTGGGGTGGCCAAGTCTAAGCCCTGACCTAAAGCCAACTGAAAATCTTTGGAATGGCTTGTAGGCTGCTCTCCATCAGTGAAAACCAAATGACCTCTCCCAGCTCAAACAGTTCTGCAAAGAGGAGCGGGGGAAGATCTCCAAATCCAGGCGTGCCAACGTTGTGGAGGGCTACCCAAAATGCAGTAGTTGCTGTCAAAGATGCTTCCAACAAGTATTGACTCCGAGGGCTGTATACCTTAAAAAATTTGGAAATTTGTTTGTCAATTAAATGCTCTTTTTATTTTAATTAAAATGCTTTCAATGCATTCATTTGGTATCGTCTACACTTTGGATCAGGGCAAAATTACTCCCATTTAAATCCATGAACTTTACAGACCCTGATACGTCAAAATGTAAACATTTGAAGGGGGCTGCATTAATCCCCCTATCCACTGTATATCATGCATTGACCTTTACTTTGTTGCTTGATTCAATTAAAAAACACTTGAGCAACAACAGGATTATCCAAAACACTGTTTACCACAGCCAATAAAAGAATGAAGCCCTCACTATGCTGGTGCGGCTCAGTTTTTTGTGGGACGATCTCAACTCTTGAGGGCAACCTCAAAATGAGCTCTTGGTGGCCCCAAGAACAACACTGGATATTTTCCTGCAAATCGACCCCTGCCTGCACGCACACACGCACACAAAATCACAAAACAGCATCCTATACAGGATTCACCCGAAGCAAGGAGAAGTCTGTAAGCTTGTTAAAATGAAAAAAAAAACAAACAAAGCAGCTTATTTTGTTTGGAAGTAAAAAGCACAAAAGTATTGATGTATAAAAAAATATATCAAACCTACCTGACATGTAGAAGGGCAGCATAGGCCTCACTTCCAGCCAAAACATAACTAATACCTACAGACACACTGGGGAAACCGAGAGAGAGACAGAGACAGACAGACAGAGATGGAGAGTTAGACATTCAGAGACGAATATGCTAGAAAGAAGGAAAAAGTTAAACAGAAACAAAACAGGGAGAGCGTGCTAATCATAGATCAGCTATTGGTAGTCATCCAACATCCATTTCATCTAACTAATTGGATGCTTATCTCTAAAAAGTCAAAAGTTGAGCGAGAACTCCACAGCTGCAGCAAACATTAGTCTGTTGCTTCATCCGAGAGCCTAGGGCTACAAACAAACAAGCGGTTTATTTTCAATCGTACCTCGTTTCCAAGCACAGCCTTGATCTTCCTCAAGTTTTCTGTTTTGTATTTGCTCAAAACAAGAAAAGTTGCCCCCGGGGGCTTCTTCTGAGTCACGTTTCCTAGTATGTCTCGTATCTACTTTAAGCTTCAGCAACTCCCATCACGCTATAAATCTGTTTGCAAACTGTTGTACTTTCATAAAGGAACGCGTTAGTGAAAATCACAGTCAAGGATTTGATCCAATATGAGTTTACAAGACAAGTTTCTGTAGCTCAACATCTGTTCCGACCCTCGGTTTGATCTGCTATAGGCTCCCAGCTGCTGGTTAAGGGGAGTGTAAATCTAATATCAGCTATGAAAGCTGACGGGAGCTTGAACTATGAGAACTAAACTATCCTCACTTAAAAAAAAAGAAGAAGAAAAAACCTCTGTATATGAATTCAACTTAATGATTCATTCAGGTATATCCATGTTCGTGTATAAGAACAATCACAGAAAAGGTGAATCAGTTCATCTGGACAAAACGCTTATTGAGAAACGTTTCATCACTCGTCTAAGTGACCTCTTCAGTCTCAACTGACTGCTGTTACCCCCACCCTTATAAACAATACAGTGGCATAACGACCAAAACCAACGATTGGGTTCATTTGCAAATTGCCGTGACCATTTTTTTTTTATTCTTCTTTGGATTTTGCCCTGTGATGGCCTGGCAGCCTGTCCAGGGTGTCTCCCCGCCTGCCACCCAATGAATGCTGGGATAGGCTCCAGCATCCCCGTGACCCTGAGAGCAGGATAAGGGGTTTGGATAATGGATGGATGGATTTTTCTCCCCAATTGTGCCTATCCAATTACCCCACTCTTCCGAGCCGTCCCGGTCGCTGCTCCGACCCCTCTGCCGATCCGGGGAGGGCTGCAGACTACCACATGCCTCCTCTGATACATGTGGAGTCGCCAGCCGCTTCTTTTCACCTGACAGTGAGGAGTTTCACCAGGAGGACGTAGCGCGTGGGAGGATCACGCTATTCCCCCCAGTTCCCCCTCCCCCCCGAACAGGCGCCCCAACCAACCAGAGGAGGCGCTAGTGCAGCGACCAGGACACATACCCACATCTGGCTTCCCACCTGCAGACACCGCCAATTGTGTCTGTAGGGACGCCCGACCAAGCTGGAGGTAACACGGGGATTCGAACTGGTGATCCCCGTGTTGGTAGGCAACGGAATACACCGCCACGACACCCAGACGCCCCTTCTATTCATGTTTTATCCTTAACCCCCACCCTCACCCCCAAAAACCTTATTTTTCTAATGGTTTGTTGCGGTACAGTACTAACAATTTCCTGTCAACTGGAAGATAAGTGGGTTTAAAACAAAGGTTCCACATAACAAATTTTTCAACAAGGTTAAAATATACAAAGTACACCTAGGGTCGACATATCAAAGACTGAGAAAAGAGCAGCAGCATAATGACCTGTGGAGTGCCATTTGATGCACAAACACACACACAACATGGAGGAAGCACCTGTGTAGATGTGTACATGTGTTTGTTGTACATCAGCTCTACCATGTTACAGTGTGTGTCCAGATCAAGGGGGTAAAAGCTTTAGGTCACGGCCCCGTGTGTGTGTGTGTTTGTGTGTGTGTCTGGGGATGAACCTCAGCATTGATCCAGCAGTAAGCCTCCTTGAACACAATGAAGAAGATATCGATTGGCCAGGTGTTACAGAGCTGCTGGCGGGCTGATAACAAGACCTTCCATCAGTCCCACTAAAACCATTTCTTCATACCCCCCCCCCACCACCCCATCCAAGACACACACTACACCAGACACGTGACAGCACACACACATCAGTTCACACATCGCTGCACATGTGCATTCACACACACACACTTATATTCCTGTTGATCCACACATTAATGTATACGTGTCAACACAAATGCAGACACACCTTACAATTATACACACAATTGCATATATGCAAGGAACAAAAATATTTCCGCACAAATGCACACACTCACAATTCATTCTGTACTCCAAGCATGACATTAAATATCAGACGGTACATGACTAAGCTGTATTAACCTGGCGTGCTAAGTAAACCTCAGTTGCACGGCCATTTATTACGGTGGTGACAGACTGGTCAGTTGTCAAGACTGTTCCTTGTTCACACTACTTAAAGACAGCGAGGAAGACGGATTGTGAAATAAGTGATTCATGCAAATGATGGCCTCCATCGAAGCCTTTTCAACCGCTCAGAGAAATCCTCCGAATGGCTGGTGTAAATGCCAACAAGACTTGAAGCACTGGGGTGACACCTCATTACGATAAGCATTGTTTTTATACCTTTTTCCTTCACCATTTTCCTACTGGCTGCCTTCCCAGTAACTTTCCACCATCTTGTCTGTGGAAGTTGATTTGTGCTGACGTGTTTCGTCTCTTCTGTAATGAAGAGTGACACCGGTGGAGTTTCCCAGCATTGAGTCTGTGTGACTCAATGCTGAATACAATTTAATATATTATAGGAATGCAACTGTAAAACTACAAAGATATCCAATATATCTTCATCTCGTTTAATGGGTAATATCTATATTTATGTTTAATCAGGAATCAGGAACACTGTTTTTGTCATTTCATATCATATCGTTTCCCACAGCCCACAGCAGTGTAACACCAAGACAAAAACACATATCCAAAAACCATGAGAACACACATATCCAAACTAGAACACATATCCAAACTCGGCAACAAAAAAATCACTGTCCAGCAGAACGAACGCCAGCCAGGATGACTGTCGGAACTGCCGGTCTGCATGGGCTAGCAGTTAGCTTAGCCTGCCCTGCTTCCGCATCCTGTCAGACCACCCTCTTTGGGCACAGCTCCAGGCAGGGCCGTGGTCCCTTGGCCCACAGGACGCGGCAGACCAAGCTCTCCCAGCCGATCCAGCGCCAGCTCTCCCAGCCATCAAACAAAGACAAACTTAGATGCAGAGGTGGATAAAGACACTTCATGGATGGTATTGGGTCAGGCCACTGCAAACGTTAAGTTAGTGCCGCCATCTTCCCACACTGGGTACTGGGTGAGGCTGTTGCAAATCTGAGTTCACGCCACCATCTTCCCATACCGGAAGCAGATGATAATATTTATTTACAATGCTTAATAGTAAAGGGTTAATGACAGATTGCGAAGAGGCTCAACAACCTTTTCAGCTCAAAACAGTTTTAAAGTGTGTGGGAAGAAGATCTAGACCACAGAGGGCTTGAGTTGTTGAAGAGCTTCCTCGGGGGGGGGGGGGGGGGGCTAAGAGTACATCTGTCACCATCTTACAATGCTGTGATTGCAACTATTCCCCCAACCCTCTGTGAATAGTACACAAAGCCATTGTAACTCTAGTTAATGGTCACAGCAATTTGCATATGAAACTGTGTCAGATCGCCGGTTTCGGTCGTTATACAACTGTACTGATTAAGGTCGGGGTCACCTACAGTCAGCTGAGAACTGATGAAGTCCCTCAGAAGAGCAATGAAACGTTTTCCCACTATCCTTGGTGTCCAGGGTTAGGGATTCAACTTTTCTGGGGTCTAATTCTTTTTCTTTTTCCAAATGAGTATGTGACCTGATTTTGCGAATTCATTTAATAAAAAAGAATATAAAACCTAAACAGCAGTTGACTCATTTCATTACCCTTTCATTATTTTTATAGCCACTTTTAATTGGCTCATCAAAATATAAATTCAATTAAAGATTTTATAAATGTGTTAATTAATTAATATTATTATTTAGCATTTAATTAGATTCCAGCCACTATTGAAAAACAGTGAGAAGTTCCAACTTGACAGGATGGCTAATTATACATAAATACATCCATCAGATAGGGATGACCTCTGAGACCATTTTGAAAGATCAAATTACCATTGAAAACCTTTTCTCCAATAAGTAATTACTGGCAGGAACTGAAGTCCACCCTACTGACTGTCTTGTCTTCTATAATAACAATAATAATAATAATAATAATAAGAGTTTATAATAGTAATAATAATAATAATTTATTTCTTGCCTTTAATATTCTTTTTCCTGTATTCTTTTGAACTTGCTTAGCATTTAGGGCTCTATTCAGAACACGCTATTTCAGTTAAGTGACTTCATCATCATCATCATCCTTCGACCGCAGTCGAGCAAAAGTGACTTAGCATACGTAGTTGAGCCCATAAAAGGACTATTTTTTAATATTTGCGAAACCACCAGTTTTCATTTGCTTAAACATAACAAGAGAAAATCTAAAATAGAAAAAAAGTGTCCTCACTCTGTGGTAAGTATCAGAGCTCTTGACTAGAAGCTGTTGCCCAATAACCACTTGGTGACATGGCCATGCCCCCCCCCCCACACACACACTATTTAACATCTTAATGCATGAGAGGGCTGTCAATATCTTATGTTGAAATGAAAGCATGAAATTGCTCTCCCATCACCATGGCAACTTACAATTGGAAGAGGAGGATGCAGTTGAAGGCATGGCTCATAGGTTGGGAGAGGAAGAGGAGTCCAAGAAGATGAAGGTTAGGATGTGTGTTCTCAGCCTGGCCCTGGACACCTACCACATCTGGCTGGAGTAGACCTGTGTCTAAAAGACAGAGACATAGTACAATGGTTAGAGCCAAAGTGTCTATCATCGTTGAAAAGGTCTGCGGTTGGGCAACGGATGTCAGGGAGTGGCGGTCACAGGTCCATGGGTCGGTGTTGGGCCCTGTGGTGGCGGGCACGCGCACCAGTAGGGCCACCGCCCTGGGGGTGGGGCTCTTGTGTCTGCCCGTGAGCTGTTATGGGTAGTGAATTGTGCCAAGGTCGGTGGGATGTTTTGTCTGGTCTTGGGTGCCGGGCGGGCACTTGATCATGGCCGGGTGTGTCCAGGGCAGATTTTCCTGGGTGATGATTGACCTCAGGGGATCTGCTGGATAGTATCCTTCCTGCTGCGTTCTGGCAGAACTGCAGTGAATGCTGTCAGGTGCTTTCCATGGCCCCTGGATGGTGGCTTGTCACTGTGGGTATGGGCCACGGAGTGACAGGAATCTGCCAGACTTGCTCCCACTGCGTGGCTTCTCTGTGATGAGCACTGTGAGGACTACATGTATCGCTGTCCGCGGGTGCTAGCGAGGCCTTGTCTGCCCTTGAGAGATGCCGTAGGGTGGCCTGGGTCGGGTGTATTTGGCTACGTGGGTGTATGCTCAGTGCGTGGGCTGGATGGCGCGTCTTACCCAGCGGTGGTGCGGTGGGCTTCACCCCTACATTGGGCCCCCTCTGCCTACCCATTGGGTAGGCGGTCCAGGCAGTGCACCGGTCTGTTGGTCACGGGGCCTGGCTCCGGGCCGGCAGTCTGTGCTTGCCATCTGTGGCTCAGGTATCACACCTGCGAGTACACCTTCTACCTGTGCCTGGGGGTTGGTGGTGTGGGTGAGCCTTGGCACCAGCTTGTGCTTTTGGGGACTGGTTGTGCTCCTTGGGTGGTGTGCGGGGATGTTGTTCTGCGGGCTCCTGGCATCCCTGTGTGCTTGGTGTTCCTCTGGGGTTGCAGCACTTTGGGATCCGGCTGCCCTCTTGGTCATGGGGTGTCTACATGACTGCGGGGCCTGTGGGTGGTTTCAGAGCCTGTCTGTTGCTCGGAGGCACTACGATAAGTCGCGAATCTCAGACACCAGAATTTATTGGGAGTAAGCCTGTGCACTCATAGGTGGACACGTCCCATACGCATACACACCGCTAGCATCTGTCGCACACACTCCCTGGAACACCTTCTGGATTCAATCCTTTTTAGTCCCTTCCCCCTCCCTTTATTCTCATCTTCTCTTTCATTGCTATACATTGATTTTGATAAGATCAATTTAATTATGTTTGTGGAATACATGTCAGCGTCTGTTTCTATGTCTGTCTTATCAGAAACATGTTGTCATTTTTCATTTGTGCTGATTGTCCCCCTCTTGGAGAAGCGATGCTGATTGGTTTTTGAGCTAATCAAACATGTGGAAGAGGGACTGGTGGTGGCTATAAATGTACAACAAAAACCCTGTGCTTTTGTCATCCCACAGATCATCCAAAGAACGGAGTTATTACAAGTGGTTATTGATAATTATAAAGATTGCCTTTGCAGGTGGAGAACCTGAACTCCACTTGCAGATTACCTGTCTAGGACACATCGGAATGCAAAGTCCCTGTGTTGTATGCCAAGCCTGCCAACAGCACAGGTTGGGGAAAAAAGTCTCCAGTCTATCAAAGTCTACCAGTGTCGGCACCAGACTGGAACAAAAAAATGGGAAGGCATAGGGAAGAAAACAGGAAATGGAATACCACCTAAAACATACGCTCCTATTCAAACTATCCATCCATCCATCCATCCATCCATCCATTATCCGAACCGCTTATCCTGCGCTCAGGGTCACGGGGATGCTGGAGCCTATCCCAGCAGTCATTGGGCAGCAGGCGGGGAGACACCCTGGACAGACCACCACACAGGACCAACATACACACATACCCACACACACATTCATACCTAGGGACAATTTAGTACGGCCAATTCACCTGACCTACATGTCTTTGGACTGTGGGAGGAAACCGGAGCCCCAGGAGGGAACACATACAGACACGGGGAGAACATGCAAACTCCACACAGAGGACGACCCGGGACAACCCCCCGCCAAGGTTGGACTATCCCAGGGCCCGAACCAAGGACCTTCTTGCTGTGAGGCGACCGTGCTAACCACTGCGCTACCGTGCCACCCTTATTCAAACTAGATACAAATAAATAATGCAACCAAGAACCCACTCCTTCGTTCACACCCAATCTACATACTTTTGTACTCCCTGTAAATCAAATCTAGAGATTTATTTTGTATTTTTAGCCTCTAATGCTGTAACAGGTAGAGATGGAAACAGATGATCCGCTGTGGCGACCCCTAGTGGGAGCAGCCAAAAGTGTTAGTAGTAGCCTCTTATGCTGTAACAATAATAAGTATCCAGAAGTGCAGAATTTCACCAGGCATAAAATGTAAGGAAGAGGTGATGGCAGGTGTATCAGTAAGGGGTCAACCCCGAAGAAGCAGCCTATTAGCTATTTATGGTTTATTTGCCAAGTAAAGCTAGCCTAGATGCCCAGAAACATCTCGAAGGGCAGCAGGTGAAATAAGTAGACGTTTAGATTCAAATCCTTGACATCTGTTTCATGTCAAAATTATCCATGTTGATTCTTGGACCATTTGAACAAAACCTTTAGCATCATAATGATCAGAAGTAGTGATTTTATCCCTGTTTACAAGCTCACTGTAAGCCTGAAATTACTGAACATAAGCCGAAGGTTGTAACTACTGGCTCTTGCTTGGTCAGCCCTAATAGCAATTTGGTATATAGGCACCTGCTTTAATTCACTCTTGTCTGTCACTTTAAATGAAACTGTATAAGACTTGAACTGGTGAGACCAGTTTCTATATACCATGCTGCAGATAGCCATGTTGTAGGTACATTGATTTGTAAAGAATTTATAAAGCCATAGTTAGAGCCCAAGTGGAATTCCCTACAAGATGTATAAGAACTGCCCAAAGTTGCTCCACCAGCTTTGAAGGGTCTTGAAGGTTGTCTGTAGAAGGGGAAAGATCACCCAGTCATGGAGGCATACTGAAGGAGTACGGATACCCAAGGAGGAAGGAGCTAAGAGCATTGACGAGTTCCGGATCATCTCCTTGCTCAGTGTTGAAGGCAAGCTCTTTTTCAGCATTGTGGCCAAGCGACTCTCCGACTTCCTGTTGAGCAATACATAAACACTGCTGTGCAGAAGGGAGGCATCCCGGGCGCCCCTGGTTGTCTGGAGCACATGGCTCGGCTGTGGTGACCCAGCTCATCTGGGAGGCAAGACAGGGCAGAGGGGACCTGACTGTGTTGTGGCAAGATTTTGCCAACGCCTATGGCTCGATACCCCATGAGCTGGTCGAGGTAGCACTGGAGAAACACCATGTCCCCCCTCAAGGTGAAAGACCTCATCCTGGACTACTATAGTAAGTTCAGTATGAGGGTCTGCTCTGACCCAGTGACATTCGAATGGCACTAGCTCGAAGTAGGGATCATCACCAGTTGCACCATCTCGGTGGCCCTTTTTGTGCTGGCTGTGAACACTATGGTTTAGACAAGATTCAAGATTCAGTTATTGCCACGTCAACTTAACAGTTGATTTGGAATTTGTTTCGGTGTGCTCAAAGATAACAACAGCAAACATATAACCACACAATACATACAAGGCGCGTCCACAAAAACATACTGTTACAATTATAATTCAGTTAATGCAACCATATATCCCACGCCCTTAAAGTGACAAATTAAAGTGCATGTGCTTAAAGAGACTATACCTGTACAATCAGTAAAGCATTTAGGATGCAGATTGCTGAAGGATAAGTGCTACTGTGGAAGCAAGAACTTCTGGTCTTGATACTGTGGAGTCTTTTACCTGAAGGGAGATGACTGAATATGGGGGGGGGGGAGTTGGCCAGGTGTGAGGAGTCCTTTAAAATTTTAAAACCTTTCCACTGAATGGGAATATGGTATAATTCAGAAATGGTAGGGATTTCACAGACAATTATTTTTGAATCTGTGCATAATTCTGTCCAACAATTTTTTTTCTTATGTAGAATAGCCATACCATACAGTTATTGAGAAAATAAGCACACGGAAATCCAAAAACTTTCCACACATTGCTTCTTAAATGGTCAGGAGTGGTGATCTTGGGTGCATCGCTTTCTGCCATTTCTGATATTGTAGAAGTTAATGTTAGCACACTGAACGTGAGATTGTGATTCAGAGTCAGACTCAGAAAACCGCTTGGCCACTGTCTGGCCAGCTGCACTCCTGCATCAGTCTTGCTGTGCCTCATCCTTCTCTCCCAGTTCTGGGATACATATGCAGCACACACACCAAATGATAGGCCTAGGGTTTGCGGACGGGTGAGGTGCGAGCCACTGGGTGGGAGCGAGGTGAGCGGTTGACATCTTACCCGCAATGCTCCTACCTTTGCCTGCATCTCAACAATATCCTGAAATTTTAATCCTAATCACACTAGTTTAGTATACACACACAAATTCACACAAACCATAATCCAAACAACACACAAAACCAGGACAGGGTTTGCTGGGCAGGGGGTGTGTGAGTGGCTTGGGCCTGTTAAGCCTGGTTGACGCATACCTCATCTGCACGCTGGGTGGGCCGCTTGCCTTCCATGGCCTGGGTCCCATGCCTGAGTGTGCACGCTGTGCCTGCCCATGGGAATTGATGGTGGGGGTGCTCCTCAGGGGTGCGGGCCCGGCTTTTGTCTTTGGGGACAGGCTTGTGCTCGTCGGGGGCATGCGGGGCTGTTGCTCTGTGGGCTCCTGGCCCCCCTGTTAGCTTGGTGTTCCTCTGAGGTTGCAGTGCTTTGGGCTCAAGATGTTATCTAGATATTGGGGTGTCTGCATGACTGCAGGGCCCATGGGTTGCTGCAGAGCCTGTCTGCAGCCCAAGGCACTACCATAAATCGTGGATCTCAGACACCAGACTGCCTTTGCAGGTGGAGAATCTTAACTCCCCTTGCAGATTCACTCTGTCTAGGGCACACTGGCATGCAAACTCTGACAGCATAAAAAAAGTTATCATGTCATATACCATTTTCTATTGCAGTCTGGGTGACCAAATCTTTTAATTACTAAATATTGTAATAAAAAGTGAAAGTGAAACTCAGCTAGACAATCAATTTGTTATGCTTGTAATATCGGGGGTGGAACAGTGGTTAGTGCGGTCGTCTCACAGCAAGAAGGTTCTGGGTTCGAGCCCCGGGGTAGTCCAACCTCGGGGGTCGTCCCAGGTCATCCTCTGTGTGGAGTTTCCATGTTCTCCTCGTGTCTGCGTGGGTTTCCTCCGGGTGCTCCGGTTTCCTCCCACAGTCCAAAGACATGTAGGTCAAGTGAATCGGCCATACTAAAGATAGACTCCAGCATCCCCGCAACCCTGAGAGCAGGATAAGTGGTTCAGATAATGGATGGATGGATGTAATATCGGGTCTGTCTTTATAAGAAGGTAGAGCTTAGCAGTTGGCAAGGTTGTGGGCATGTTGGGTAACTCGTCATTAAACGCAGCATTTATTAGTGTAGGGATAAAAATATTCCTGTTACAGATGAGCCCGTCTGCAGATGTTGATAATCTTGCATTGGCTGTCTGCTGCAGCTAAGCAAATGGAGCATAATATAAACAAGAATGAGAAATGATTCACAGGACTGATGACCGCTACGCAATTGTGTACATTAATGAGCTAGCTAGTTAAACTCTTAAAACCTGAGTCACCATGGCTGCTTAACCAAAAAAAAAAAAAAGTTCTGTAACCTATAGCAATTACAGCCATCTTTAATGATCAGTAGGTGGAACGGTGAAATAATTCTTTGTGAGAGTGGGATGAAACTAAAAATGATGTGTGGGCAAGGATTTAAAATATGCAACACTAGATTAGATTGTGAAACAGTCACAAGGTTCTCCTCAATCAAGTGAAGCGTGCACCCAACGGACCCCCAAATAAACGTTCACCACGTGAAATATAAGGAGGGGTCGGTCAATGCATGTGAACAGACTGCCGTGATTGATTCTGTAATTAAGCTGAGTGTGTCTGATATGAATATGACCACGCGAGAGGAGACGGGAAGACACAGCTGAATGATCCATCTGCTTTTCTGAACCAAAGCAGAAGAATTATGTACATATACATATTCACATATGTGTCACTGTTATAGGTGGTTTGTGTATGAGTCTGTATGTGTGTTTGTGTACAAAGAAAGACAGTTTTTTTCACACACACCTTTAGTTAACATGTTAGGCAACAATGAAATACAGCCTGTTAGAGCCTCTATCGTGATTATGTGCTGTAGTCACAGGACTGTTTTAACATTTACATTTCCTCTAAATCACAAGAAAATCGATGAGAACTCATAAGTTCTACCTGAATTCATGTAGTGAGTCTGTTTATATTTTATCTTTTCCTGATTTTTCCCCCCCAATTGTTCTTGGCCAATTACCCTGCTCTTCCGAGCCATCCCGGTCTCTGCTCCACCCCCCTCTACCGATCTGGGGAGGGCTGCGGACTACCACATGCCTCCTCCGATACACATGGAGTCACCAGCCGCTTCTTTTCACTTGACAGTGAGGAGTTCCACCAGGGGGACGTAGCGTGTGGGAGGATCACGCCATCCCCCCGAACAGGTGCCCCGACTGACCGGAGGAGGTGCTACTGCAGCAACCAGGACACATACCCACATCCGGCTCTTCCCACCCGTGTTGGCAGGCAACGGAATAGCACGCTGCGCCATCCGGACGCCCCCGTGGTGAGTCTGTTTGATAGAAAAAAGCAAGTTGTCCAAATGTTGTGAGTCCACGTGGTGTCCCTGTGACTGCTGAACCAGTTCTGTTGAGGTACAAGCTAAGATAATACCCATTAATAAAGAAAATCCTACAAAGACATGGATGCCCGCTGCCTACACTACTGCGTGCGCACGCACACACACACACACACACACACACACACGCAGCTCTCTGACGACATTATGGTCTTGTTCTATATCAGCCAACGTGCTCTAAATCAAGCAACTTGTTTTCCCCCTCAGCCTGCCTTCCTATTTCCTCCCATTTAATTAAATGCTCATATCGCTCCCTATTCTTCCATCCCCCCCCCGACGTCTTTCCTCCAAACACTCTCACTCGTTCCTGCTGTCCTTCTCTCATACTAAAGTCTTTACCTCCATCTAATCTTTATCTCCACCTATCTCTTGCTCTCTATTTACCCTCCTTCCCTGCACCCGTACAATCTTAATAGCTCTCCATGTCTCAGGTCTTTTCAATATCTGCTCCGTTTTAGGACCTCTGCTTTTTAATGAAACCCCTCTGTCTCCAGGGAACGAGAGGAAACTTTTTCTTTTTAAAAACTGACTGGCTTTTTAATTTGTTTAGGTTAAGACGTCTAACAGGGGCACTGAGGTTAAGAGAGAAGAAAAAAGACACACAGACTTATAACTACTTCACTAATCCCTTAAAAAACATGACTAGGTCCAAGTAGCGTAGCGGTCTATTCCGTTGCCTACCAACACGGGGATCGCCAGTTTGAACCCCCATGTTACCTCCGGCTGCGTCGGGCGTCCCTGCGGACACAATTGGCCGTGTCTGCATGTGGGAAAGCAAATGTGGGTACAGTGCATCCGGAAAGTATTCACACCCCTTCACTTCCCCACATTTTGTTATGTTACAGCCTTATTCCAAAATGGATTAAATTCCTTTTTTTCCTCATCAATCTACATACAATACCCCATAATGACAAAGCGAAAAAGGTTTTGTAGAACTTTTTGCAAATATATTAAAAATAAAAAACTGAAATATTGCATGTACATAAGTATTCACACCCTTTACTCAGTACTTGTTTGAGGCACCCTTGGCAGAGATTACAGCCTCAAGTCTTCTTGGGTATGAAGCTACAAGCTTGGCACACTTATATTTGGGGTATTTCTCCCATTCTTCTCTGCAGAGCCTCTCGAGCTCTGTAAGGTTAGATGGGGAGCATCGCTGCACAGCTATTTTCAGGTCTTTCCAGAGATGTTCAATGGGGTTCAAGTCTGGGCTCTGGCTGGGCCACTCAAGGACATTCACAGACTTGTCCCGAAGCCACTCCTTCGTTGTCTTGG
The DNA here is from genome assembly GCF_029633865.1 of Lampris incognitus. Classification (NCBI taxonomy): domain Eukaryota; kingdom Metazoa; phylum Chordata; class Actinopteri; order Lampriformes; family Lampridae; genus Lampris; species Lampris incognitus. The sequence goes on from NC_079213.1 coordinate 105,296,553, forward strand.
CTGTGTGCTTAGGGTCGTTGTCATGTTGAAAGGTAAACCTTCGCCCCAGTCTGAGGTCCTGAGTGATCTGGAGCAGGTTTTCATCAAGGATCTCTCTGTACTTTGCTCCATTCATCTTTCCCTCGATCCTGACTAGTCTCCCAGTTCCTGCCACTGAAAAACATCCCCACAGCATGATGCTGCCACCACCATGCTTCACTGTAGGGATGGTATAAGCAAGGTGATGAGAGGTGCCTGGTTTCCTCCAGTTGTGACGTTTGGCATTCAGGCCAAAGAGTTCAACCCTGGTTTCATCAGACCAGAGAATCTTGTTTCTCATGGTCCGAGAGTCCTTTAGGTGCTTTCTGGCAAACTCCAAGCGGGCTTTCATGTGCCTTTTACTGAGCAGAGGCTTCCGTCTGGCCACTCTACCATAAAGGCCTGATTGGTGGAGTGCTGCAGAGATGGTTGTCCTGGAAGGTTCTCCCGTCTCCACAAAGGAACGCTGGAGCTCTGTCAGAGTGACCATCGGGTTCTTGGTCACCCCCCTGACCAAGGCCCTTCTCCCCCGATTGCTCAGTTTGGCTGGGCGGCCAGCTCTAGGAAGAGTCCTGGTGGATCCAAACTTCTTCTATTTACGAATGATGGAGACCACTGTGCTCTTCGGGACCTTCAAAGCTGTAGACATTTTTTGTACCCTTCCCCAGATCTGTGCCTTGATACAATCCGGTCTCGGAGGTCCACAGACAATTCCTTTGACTTCATGGCTTGGTTTCTACTCTGACATGCACTGTCAACAGTGGGACCTTATATAGACAGGTGTGTGCCTTTCCAAATCATGTCCTATCAATTGAATTTACTACAGGTGGACTCCAATCAAGATGTAGAAAAATCTCAAGGATGATCAGTGGAAACAGGATGAACCTGAGCTCAATTTTGAGTGTCATAGCAAAGGGTGTGAATACTTATGTACATGCAATATTTCAGTTTTTTATTTTTAATAAATTTGCAAAAATTTCTACAAAACCTTCTTCACTTTGTCATTATGGGGTATTGTGTGGAGATTGATGAGAAAAAAAAGGAATTTAATCCATTTTGGAATAAGGCTGTAACATAACAAAATGTGGGGAAAGTGAAGGGGTGTGAATACTTTCCGGATGCACTGTATGTGTCCTGGTCGCTACACTAGCGCCTCCTCTGGTCAGTCGGGGCACCTGTTCGGGGGGGGAGGGGGAACTGGGGGGAATAGCGTGATCCTCCCACGCGCTACGTCCCCCTGGTGAAACTCCTCACTGTCAGGTGAAAAGAAGCGGCTGGCGACTCCACATGTATCGGAGGAGAAATGTGGTAGTCTGCAGCCCTCCCTGGATCGGCAGAGGGGGTGGGACAGCGACCGGGACGGCTCGGAAGAGTGGGGTAATTGGTCGGACACAATTGGGGAGAAAAGGAGGGGAACCCCCCCCCCAAAAAAAAAACATGAATAGATTAACCAGGCTTATGTGTCCCAAACTGTAACCCATCTTGTGCCTTGAAGCCAGTCTAAATATTATCATGTTTCCAGCCTGTGCTGGTTAATATAGTTGGCTGGAGACCACTTTTACTCCCAGGGTAAGTTAGCCATTGAGGGCATCATAGAAGCGTAATAACATCATCATGTTGAGCTGCTGCTTATGTGTTGCTGTTTGAGCGCTACACTGCTTGTGCAAATCGGACAGCGTCAGTCTTCCGACGTCACTTCCTCCGACACATGTGGAGTCGCCAGCCGCTTCTTTTCACCTGACAGTGAGGAGTTTCAGCAAGGAGATGTAGCACGTGGGAGGATCACGCTATTCCCTTCAGTCCCCCCCCCCCAACAACTGCTCTGACCAACCAGAGGAGGAGGCGCTGGTGCAGCGACCAGGACACATACCCACATCCAGCTTCCCACCTGCAGACACGGCCAATTGTGTCTGTAGGGACACAGGGATTCAAACCAGCGATCCCCATTTTGGCAGGCAACGGAATAGACTGCTATGCTACCCGGACGTCCCGTAACTTTTTCGCAAGTGTTGCTAATGCTAATCCTTACTTAGCTGGTAGCAAATGAAGTTGCTCTGGGACTCAGATGACCGGAGATAGAAAGCAATGGTCGCATCGAAGGCTCGACTTCCCCAGAGGATAAGGCGTCTGCAGGCTCGGATATCTGATGGTACACCTTGAAACTAACATGGCACAGATGGCAGCCGCAGTGATGGTGGCCGGCAGGAATTCTTATTTTTAATAGCCTCCTTATCAAAATAGTCCAAAACACTCACCACACAAACAGATGCAAACAGTAACTGAGACAAATATACTTACACACACAAAAACTATGAGTAACTGAATGATGTGAACAGGGTTGTCCTGTTGCAGCCGTGTGTGTGTGTGTGTGTGTGTGTGTGTGTGTGTGTGTGTGTGTGTGTGTGTGTGGACACAAATATACTCTTGGTTGGGACGCCCAACCAAGCCGGAGGTAGCACGGGGATTTGAACCGGTGACCTCCGTATTGGCAGGTAACGGAATAGACCGCTATGCTACCTGGACACCCCCACACTCATCTTTCAGCAAAAGCAGGCAGATCCATAAGGGACCGTGACAGATGACCTGTGCATGCTTTCAGCGACATATGTGTTGGAATCAGATCAGAACTGGTTGCAGGACCCCGAGCTGCCAGAACTGACGTAGTAAGAGCAACGCCTGCTCTGATTTGATATGGAGGTGTTGCAGATGGTGGTGTTCAGGAATTGAACTCCACAGTAGCGTTGCTGATGACTGGGGCAACAAGGGTCTCTGGATTCTCCAGGAGGATGATCTTCATCTCTGTCTCAAAACTCATCAGTGTGTTAAATCCCACTAAATTGAAGCCATCTGCAAACCTGAGTGGCTGAGCCAAGAGAGCGACTATGTTCAGTGGTGTGGATGCAAGTGCGGGTCATGAAAGTTTCACAGCGGTTTCAACTTCAGCCAGCAAGAAGACAGATCTGATCAGACCTGATCAAATTAACTGCATGAGCTAGAATACACGTTAAAATAACTGCTGATGGTAGTCACCTACTGTGTGTTCATGTTCTCATGTGATTCCTTGTGAATGAACACCTGAATGTTTGCTTTCAGCGTACCTGTGACAGGTTGTGCAGTGTGGAGACTTAAATTACAAGCAGTAAAGACGAAATCATAGTTTTGAGAAGGGAAAAGAAAAGAAGAAATATTGGCTCCACCCAGTTTCGGAGAGGCGTGCGAAACATGGCGAGTTCCACAGGTCATGGTCATTACATCCAAGCTGTTCGCCGATCCCAACTTAAATTTCATCCTTCAACTCAGCATCCATGTCGTCAGCCCTTTTTTATCATATAATACTGGGAGTTGTGACACCAGTGTGATGAATTTTTCGCACCTCATATCAAGTAAAAGTTTGAAACTACGGTGGGGGGCAGCCAGGTAGCATAGTGGTCTATTCTGTTGCCTACCAACATGGAGCTCGCCTGTTCGAATCCCCGTTACCTCCAGCTTGGCCGGGCATCCCTACAGAAACAATTGGCCGTTTCTGTGGGTGGGAAGCCGGGTGTGAATATGTGTCCTTGTCGCTGCACTAGCACCTCCTCTGGTGGATCGGGGCGCCTGTTCAGGGTGGAGGGGGAACTGGGGAAAATAGCGTGATCCTCCCACATGCTACGTCCCCTTGGTGAAAGGTTGATGCTAGATCCATCAGGGTGTAGGCACGGAAGTAGCCGTGATTGGCTGTTGCGTCAGCCAATAGACAGCGCGGAACCTCGAAGCGCACTGACTGCCAGACCGACAGACAGAGCAATAGTTGGGGCGAATTAAGTTAACGTTACTTAGCTAGCGATAGCAATAGCGGTAGGGTTAGGATTAGGGTTAGGGTTACAGTACAATCTGGCAATATAAAGGTCAGTTGTAAGCTAGCTAGCTAAATATTTCAGTGCACATCGTTTGTTTCAAGTCAGTGCGTTTTGAGGTCTATTGGCCGACACAACAGCCAATCACGGCTACTTCTGTGCCTACACAACGTTGGATCTAGCATCAACCTTGGTGAAACTCCTTACTGTCAGGTGAAAAGAAGCAGCTGGTGACTCCACATGTATTGGAGGAGGCATGAGGTAGTCTGCTGCCCTCCCCGGATCGGCAGAGGAGGTGGAGCAGCGATCGGGATGGCTATGAAGAGTGGAGTAATTGGCCAAGTACAACTGGGGTGAAAAAAATGGGGGGGGGGGAGTATGGTGGGCAACAATAGGTAGTGACTTTAGACAAAGTGACGTCATCATAGAGAAATTGTTTCATTGGTTGCATGAGTATTCTTGCCGGAAGACATCTGCAAAAGTTAACCTGAATTTTTTTTCTCTTGCCACGCCAAAGTCTGGTTTAGCATGGCAAATCACTGGTTTGCATGCTTCCGTAGACACACACTGAATCAATTTTCCTAAAATTCCATGCAAATTCGCACAAAAATCCATGCTTAGTGTTAGAGTTGTTAGTGTTCTGTGTTAGCGCTGGTTGGTCGCTGACTGCAAGGCTGCTTCATCCTACTGAATGTTACACCGAATTACAGAGAGGGAAACATCTGCTTCATCTAATCCACTAGCAACACTGTCCGAGACTTGGCCTTCAGGATTCGTAGTGATAATTATTAAATCGTATCACTGAAAACTCTATCAAAGGAACATACTTAGACACCTGGATGAAAAGTAAATGGAAATAAATACCCTAAAGGTACGTACAGGGGATTAAAGGCTATCTCAGCAAAGTAAATCTTTGTGGTCTCTGGTTTTGAACCTAAAAATCAAACTTAATTATCACATCCCTCTGAGAAACCTGCCAAAGAGAACAGGGCTTAGAAAGTTATTTTATCTCTTTCCCAGACTCATCAAAACTTCTTGTGATGGGTTTAAAAGAGTGAGGGTACCCTCTAGAAAAAGCTCTGCTCCGTTCTCCTCCCAGCATGCTTAGAAATAAGACAATTTCGGGGATGAGGGATCTGACTGGAATGGTTAGTTAAGATCAGACTGTTTAAATCAGCGGTATCATTCTCCCTCTCCTTCACATGTGTGACGTGTCTGTGGATAAAAGCACCGGGAGACGTAGGCGTTCGGCCTGCCCGTCTTTGGAGGGGCTTTGAATTTTTTTCAGTTTGGATGATTCTGCAACATTTGGGGGTTACTGCAGTTGGTTTTAATACTGCAAATCCACTTCCACCCAGAACAAACCTGATCCTTAATGCACCGAAAGTGTTCACGTTGAGGTCACAATTTTTTCCTTCCTCCTTTTTCTCCCCAATTGTATCTGGCCAATTACCCTACTCCACCCCCTCTGCCGATCCGAGGAGGGCTGTACACTACCACATGCCTCCTCCGACACATGTGGAGTCGCCAGCTGCTTCTTTTCACCTGACAGTGAGGAGTTTCACCAGGGGGATGCAGCACATGGGAGGATCATGCTATTCCCCCCAGTTCTCCCTTGCCCCCGAACAGGCGCCCCGACCAACCAGAGGAGGCACTAGTGCAGTGACCAGGAAACATACCCACATCCAGCTTCCCACCCGCAGACACGGCCAATTGTGTCTGTAGGGACGCCTGACCAAGCCAGAGGTAAAATGGGGATTTGAACCAGCGATCACCGGAATGGACCGCTATGCTACCCGGACACCCAGTGTTTGGTAATGTTTAACTTTATATTTTAGCTCCTACCGCTAGCTCCTCCACCAGCAGCGTAAGTAGTCCTTGTCGGGCTCCTATGCAAGATGGTCAAAGCGGGCCCTGCTTTGACCATGTAACATAACGCCACATCAGTAGCGAATGAAAGAAGTGAAATTACGCATCTTTAAAATGACCAGCAAAAGCGAAACACACTGCAAAATTGATACCTAGATGAAGTGATTACTAGGAAAACGGACCGCCGTGCAAAGAGGAGTCAAAATAGCAAGGCCAAGATAGTAACAGACTAGCCTACTTAACATACTCTGGTGTGGGAGCACCACAACAGATGAACATATAATTGGTGATGGTGCACCTGCACATAGACAAGAGTATTCAGGCCTTATTGACACAAAACACAAGCATGTAGCCTGGCCAAATCAATAATAAATAAGTTCTATTTACATCATAGACGTACTCTCTGGGCTTTTCGTCTATTCTACTGTGTCGTATGCAGTTGTACACATGTCCATAATTACATACGAGCACACTTTGGACATTTTTTAACATACGGTATACCGTACACACAGTGCTTGAGATCTTTGATACGATAGTGGCAAGATAAAGACGGGTCCATGCTTGCGGGCCTAAATTGATTTATTTATTCATTTATTGTGGATTTCCCCCACTTTTCTTTCCCTCTCCAATTGGATCCAACCAATTACTCCACTCTTCCGAGCTGTCTCGATCTCTGCTCCACCCCCTCTGCCGATCCGGGGAGGGCTGCAGACTACCACATGCCACCTCCCATACAAGTGGAGTCGCCAGCTGCTTCATTTCACCTGACAGTGAGGATTTCACCAGGGAGATGTAGCACGTGGGAGGATCACGCTGTTCCCCCTCCAGAAAGGCGTCCTGACCGACCAGAGGAGGTGCTAGTGCAGCGACCAGGATACATACCCACATCTGGCTTCCCACCCGCAAACATGGCCAATTGTGTTTGTAGGGACACCTGACCATGCCGGAGGTAACACGGGGATTCGAACCAGTGATTCCCGTGTTGGTAGGCAATGGAACAGACCGCCATGTTACCCGGACGCCCACAGGCCTTAAACAATGTATGCAGGTAATGCAGCTGCATTACCTGCATACATGGTAGTTTTGCTGCTGTCTTCCACATTCAACTTTCCAGTTCCCTCTTCTTTAAATTTCGAGGCCGATACAATACATGTGACTACTTGACGAGAATGGAAGATTCCACCAGCACCAATAAAAAAACACCACATACCGGAGCGATTATGGAACACTCATCCACTAGACGGCTGCTGCTATGAAAATGTCAGCACGGAAATGTATTAAATATAATATTTTTGATATTCACCCCCCCGCCCAAAAAAAAAACAAAAACAGATGACATTTTTCTCATATTTGCATTAAAAAGTTGAGACTTCAGCAAGGACTGACTCCTCTTTCATTGAAATGCAATTGTATTTAAATTGTTAACTCCAAAAAAAATATTTGATCATGCAGCTTCTGATTCAGCTTTATTCCACAAGCTGATTGTCTCTTTCGTTTAAAAAAACCAAACAAAAAAAAACAACAACAAATGGTTAGCATTAGTGGCCAACCAATATGAGATTTTCAATGGCCGATGCTAATGCCGATATTTAGAGAGTAGAGAGGCCGATGGCTGACATATCATTGTTTTAGAAAAGGGCTATGTCAATAAAAGAAATAAAAGTTATTATTATATAATGTTGACATCATGTTGTTTTTTTAGATACCGCCCCACAAATCTACTACTATCTCTCATTAAACGCGTGGGAGGATCACGCTATTCCCCCCCAGTTGCCCCCCCCCCCCAAACCGGCGCCCTGACCGACCAGAGGAGGCGCTAGTGCAGTGACCAGGACCCATACCAACATCCGGCTTCCCACGCACAGACAAGGCCAGTTGTGTCTACAGGGACATCCGACCAAGCCAGAGGTAACACAGGGACTCGACCCGGCGATCCCCGTGTTGGTAGGCAACGGAATAGACCGCCACACCTGACCCGGACGCCCATCTGAGGAGTTTCTGAGGTGATTTCAAGTAGGCCACTTCGGAAAATGGGTAAGTTAAGTAGCAAATGCTTTAACTGGTACTGAATCAATGAACTGGACCATTTTAACGACAGCATCCTGGATACACATGGATTTGATGATTTATTTTAATGTGCAATGAAAAAAACAACCCACAAGGTTGCACTGCTGCGCCGCATTGCGTCTGGTACAATGAGGTATTTCTTTTCATCAATTTTAAACAGATTGTATTCGTTTTTTACGCAGGTGTATGTAGTAGGTTTTACCCATCGGAGGACAGCATATCTGTGTGTACAGAGCAAAAAAAATAAAAAATAAAAAATAGACCAGCCATGTAAAAATAAAGCATCCCGTGACCCCATTTGGGATAAGCGGCTTGGCTAATGGATGGCTGCTCGGCAGCGTTGATTATAATCGCCGCGTTGTGCTGCGGCAGATGTGCCGCGCCGTGTCCGTCCTTGGTGTATTCCCGTTTTCTCTCGGGTAACGCCACATCCAGCAATGGCACGTGTCCCACTGTTCCCCAGCACCCACTGACGTCTGTCTGTAGGATGGCAAAACTGACACAAGGGGGGGGGGGGGGCGCTAAAATCCCTCCACCGCAGCCAAACTGACAAGGCAGATGTGTCTGCAGACATTTTTCGTTTATTGGCCTCGTGAGCGCGGACATCGGCCCATGCCGATTATCTCAAAACGCCAGATATTGGCCCAATTAATCAGCCGACCGATCAATCGGTCAGCACATAATTAGCATCAATGGCTCTTCCCAGGCATCTCTGTGAGGGGTCACTGTCTTGTCCTTCCTTCTCAGAACAGCTGGTCGTTGAAACACAGAAATATAATTGTGCTTTGTACATTTGTTAAAGTTTTGTGACCACAGTGAGAAAATGTACCTTACAGTGTGATGAGAAGTTTGATAAGATGTTTTAAGGACACAACGACTTGTTAAAAGAGTTTTCTTTTTCTTTTCTGGGGGTGAGGTGGTTGACTTTAATCCAGAGTAATCTAGTCTGTCTTTTTAGTTGTGTATTCAAGTTCATCTAGTACCTGTAGTAGTTGACCTTGTTGAAAAACAGAACATAACTTGACAAATGCTAATTTAGAAAACCAAGTCTTGGGACGTCCCGATGGCGTGGCGGTCCATTCCGTTGCCTACCATCACGGGGATCGCCGGTTTGAACCCCCGTGTTACCTCCAGCTTGGTCGGGCGTCCCTGCAGACAAAATTGGCTGTGTCTGCGGGTGGGAAGCCGGATGTGGGTATGTGTCCTGGTCGCTGCACTAGCGCCTCCTCTGGTCAGTCGGGATGCCTGTTCGGGGGAGAGGGGGAACGGGGGGGGGGGGGGATAGCGTGATCCTCTCACGTGCTACGTCCCCCTGGTGAAACTCCTCACTGTCAGGTGAAAAGAAGCGGCTGGCAACTCCACGTGTATCGGAGGAGGCATGTGGTAGTCTGCATGCCCTCCCTGGATTGACAGAGGAGGTGGAGCAGCAACTGGGATGGCTCAGAAGAGTGGGGTAATTGGCCGAATGCAATCGGGGAGAAAAACGGGGGGGGGGGGGGGGACAAGTCTCTCCTCGACTAGCTGCCTCCAAAATTTCCATTGCTCTTTCCATCTATCTTTGCGCCCCCCCCCCCCCCAGCCTTTTCCTTTTTCTCTGTTCCTAGTGTTGCACACCTTTCTCCCCCCCCCCTTTTTATTCTCACTTGTATACCTCCTTCTCTGTCTTTTCTCTTCCTTTAACCCCCCCCCCACACACACACACACACACCTCGGAGGCTGGGATCTGGACTATTTGGATGGATGCCAGGAGCAAACAGCTGGCCACAATTAACAGCATGATGTGATGGGTTGGAGTGAAAATATGAAGTGACAGCCGGGATCGGCCTGGCTGAGAACCACTGCTCTGGATACGGCAGGGAAACGTAGACCAGAATGAATCAATTTCATTTCGTATTCACAGCGGTAGAAAGATGAATCCGTGCTTAGTAAATTTTTCGAGTTTTTATGCACGCCCATCATATTACTTGCTATATTGCTGGATATATTGCACAAGGATAGTCTAGTAATCCACCTCTTGCTCCACAAAGCCAAGATGTCTCGCTGAAATAATTTTATTTTTCAAGTGGGATTCCACAGACGCCCTTTCAAAACACATCAGGATGAAGGGTGACTCAAGTATCAGTCCAGTTTATTGCATTCTAAATACACATATGACAATAACGCTGAACTTGAACTCGTGTTCTCCCACTTCATACATACAGGAGCCCTGGGATGGGAACATACAAGCCTTCCACCATAACGTCCTCACAACCCAGCAGCAAAAACCGAGGACGATGGTGATCTTCACGTTTTGCGATATGCTGAGTATTGTGATACATATATCGCGATATATCACAATTTATTACATTTTTTCGACTGCAAATTATGTCCCCAAAGGAAAACTTTGTCAACCTCTGTTTTATCTAACAAGATAAGTTTCTAGTCTGTTCATCCCACGTCAATCATTTCCATTGCAGCAAAACTGGACTGACGAGCCCAGAGAGCGACCAACTCTGCCACAAAAATCTGTCCTCAATGTTGCGTGCACCTGACAAACTGAACTGTTTGTGTTGTAGCGAATTCAGGGAGACAGCCCGGGAACCGCCGCAGCCGGGACACGAACCCGGGTCTCCCGCACCACGGGCGACTGCGCTAACCAGTCGACTAAAGAGATGTTAAAAAGACATGCATGTTAGGGTTAATGTCTGTGCCCCTGACCGAGGCATGGCAAGACAAACTGGAGTCGGTCCCCCGGCGCTGCACGGCGACTGCCCACTGCTCCTAGCTACACAGCTAGGATGGGTGAAATGCAGAGAGAGAATTGCCCCATGGGGAAAAAGTAGTAGTAGTAGTTAAAGGGTCCGACCCTTTAGTTGGCTGGTTAGCGCAGTCGCCTGTGGTGCAGACGATCCGGGTTCGCGTCCCGGCTGCCCCCTGAATTGGCTATGTTGGTGTCAGAAGTGGGATGGTGAGACCGTGAGGCCATCGGAAGCACGTGCTCTCAGAGGTGTGAGAGGGCTGATATGCTAAAGCGCGGGGGCACGCTTCCCCAAGGTGGGGGGGGGGGTAGTGTAACAATCACAAATGACTAGACTCGCTAGCTAACGGGTCAGACCCTTTATTTGACTGGTTAGCGCAGTTGCCTGTGGTGCGGGCGAGCCAGGTTCGCGTCCTGGCTGCCCCCCGAATTCGCTACAGTATTATCATCTACACAGTCCAACTTAACTGAAGACAAACATGTGTGGACTCCAGGATTCTGAACGACGCAACGTTTACAAAAAAGTTACGCAGCCCCTTCAGCAACTGAGGGATTTGAAAGTAAATTACTGTTCAGTTGAAATCAAATCAAATAATAACAAAATAAATAAATAAAATTTAAATAGCGATACTTAGCGTCTGTGTATCGATACAGTATTGCCATGCAAAATATTGCTATGCTGTATCAGTTTTTGTCCCCCCCCTATTTACAAATGGTCATCACGTAGTACACTGTCACAGCCACACCAGGACTTAAGTCTTTGGCATGCTTTTTAAGTAATGCACAGTGAATTCTTAATTTCCTCCCCTGACCCTTGGGCATGTGCCAGCACAGCCATTTCACAGACACTTAAAACCCTTTTACTTCTAATAGTTTAAAGTGAATATCAATAGTAAAATAAAACAAACAAAAACAAAAAAACAAAAACCCAGCAATGAAGTTTCTTACCTGCATCTGCACTCTCCCCCTCTTCATCCTCTTCCTCCTCCTCATCAGGGCCCTGGTGGGATGACTCCTTCACACCCACCTGTTCCAATGAAATGTGGTCTCGAGTGGAAGTCTGAGGAAAACACAGTAGATGTTTCCGCAGGGTGAAATAACAACATGATCCCTGCCGTGTATCTCTGTGTGCAGCCATAGACTTGGTCCAGTAGAGACAGAATTCAGTATCATGGAGTAACGCTACATAGACTTTGTCCAGTAGAGACAGAATTCAGTATCATGGAGTAACGCTACATAGACTTGGTCCAGTAGAGACAGAATTCAGTATCATGGAGTAACGCTACATAGACTTGGTCCAGTAGAGACAGAATTCAGTATCATGGAGTAACACTACACAGACTTTGTCCAGTAGAGACAGAATTCAATATCATGGAGTAACGCTACATAGACTTTGTCCAGTAGAGACATGGACTTTGTCCAGTAGAGACAGAATTCAGTATCATGGAGTAACGCTACATAGACTTGGTCCAGTAGAGACAGAATTCAGTATCATGGAGTAACGCTACATAGACTTTGTCCAGTAGAGACAGAATTCAGTATCATGGAATAACGCTACACGACTGGCTTCGGCTGTCACCGACCCAGCAAGAGGGTCAGATGTGTGGCAGGGTAGGAGGAGATAAATGAATGGCCACTCAACTCATCACTACCTGAAGATAAAGCTCCAGATAGGTGAAAATGAATCTCAGATTTGCGTAGTTATTTTTTCCACCGGTATAAAATAAGGGAAGTGGCAGGATCTGACAATACTATGGGCAGCTGGACACCTTAACAAAATAAACATGAATTCATAAATGAGGGAATAAAACAAACAAAACAAAACACAAAAAAAGCATCGAAAATATATATTTATTTCTTTTTCGTTTTTGTTTTTAGAATTAGACGATGATCTTTTTTTAAATGTGCAACCTGCATGTCCTCCCTCACCACATCCATAAACCTCCTCTTCGGCCTTCCTCTTTTCCTTTCCCTGGCAGCTCCATATTCAGCATCCTTCTCCCAGTATACCCAGCATCTCTCCTCCACACATGTCCAAACCATCTCAATCTTGCCTCTCTTGCTTTGTCTCCAAACCGTCCAACCTGAGCGGTCCCTCTAATATAATCGTTCCTAAACCTGTCCTTCTTCATCACTCCCCATGAAAATCTTATCATCTTCAACTCTGCCACCTCCAGCTCCGCCTCCTGTCTTTTCGTCAGTGCCACCGTCTCCAAACCATATAACATTGTCCTTCCCAAATAAACGTTTAAATTAAATTAAACTTTTAGAACGAGATCTAATGGTGTGTTTGACATCTTGTTATTTCTTGCTTTCAAATTTCAACAGGTTTTAACAGGTTGGGTGGACTCTGAAATGTTTCAGACATCAACCCCTGTAGTAATCCCACCACATACAGTTCAGCTGCTTACCTGTAGTGCCTCCACCTGCACCAGCTGGCATCGCTGAAGCAGCTCCACAAACAGATAGATGAGCAGTGCCTAGGTAGTGAAAAGAGGGAAAATACATTAAAAAAAATTTTTAAATACTGCGGGCGGTGACAGTTCATGTTGTGGTGGACATTTATCCCAAGTCACCGCATGTATGATTTCTGCAGAGATTTCCTTCTTTGGTCAAATTGTAAAGGCTCTTTCTAGTTATTAGGTTCTCTTGGTTTTCTCTCAATATCTACAAGTAAAATAAGACTTTTTAAGTTGTATCCTTCCCATGCATGAGGCATCGTGAAGCACTTTGAACGGCCTTGTGTGTGAAAGGTGCGATACAAATAAATTGTGCAAAGTACCAAGGTTTGTGCTTCCGCACCAACAGCTTTGTCTTTCTTGACATAACTGTGTGTGTACTTTCAGGCTCTCTAAACACGTAAAGATGTGCTAGGATTTCATCTTTAGTTGTTTGTTTGTTTGCTTTTCTTTTCCTGTGATTGCAACATTTGATAATGCAACTAGAACAAGGTCCAACACTGAACATTTTCAAGAAGGCAATCACCTTGGACGTTGCAGTCAATATAAATCAGTCTGAACTGCTTACCACCTTGAAAATGGCACAAGTTTAATCAATTGAAAAGCACTCAACACATTTTTCTTTTGGTGTAAATGTCGATCTTTTTTTTTACCAATTTCCAAATCCAGCTCCATTGTGACGGAAAGTTAAATGCTTGTGTAATCTCTAGAGGAGTACATGTATTTTATACAAGGGCAAAAACTGTCCCCAAAATATTACAAAATATTTTAAACGTTTAGTTGCCCTGTGATGGCCTGGCGGCCTGTCCAGGGTGTCTCCCCGCCTGCCACCCAATGACTGCTGGGATAGGCTCCAGCACCCCCACGACCATGAGAGCAGGATAAGCAGTTTGGATAAAGGATGGATGGATGGATGGATAGTTGTTTTAAATATTTTAGCTTAACCATCTTTTTTCACATCACTCTCACTACATGGGTCATGGTACCAACCAAGGTTCTGTGATGACCGAAGAAAACACTGAACTATCTTACAGTTTCCCTGACCAGTGTTCAGTTCCTCACACATCCAATATTTCTAAACAGGCACTACTGAATGTTGACTTTATCAGTCACGGTTGCATCCAAGTGAACATGCTACAAAATCATCTCTTTGTACATTAGAAGCCAGTGTACTTCTTCGAGGGGATTTCACACTAACATTTTAAGGGTATTTTGGCTTCCAGTGAAATAACTTTTCCATATGAATATATTCCATTTTTGACTATTGAAGATGTGTTTTATGGTAGTCAAAGCAAGCTGAATGGTGCCTGCCATGGTTTGAAAGAGCTCTGAAAAACCCATCAGTGTAAACAGCGACATGTTCAACTTACCTGGACTAAGAAGCCAATGAGGAAGGAGATGAGGAAAGGTAGCAGCCCAGCATGTGCTATGGTCACTGGAAGACCTGGAAAATTTAAAGATATAAGTGCTTCAACCGGTACACCCTGAATTAATGTCCACTTCATTAGACTCAGCCGATGTGACTGTTTTTCAAACTCGACCTCCTTGCCGTCTGAGAAAAACGACGTTGGATTTACTGCAAAAAAGTTTCGCAACAATTTCGACAAGGATTTTTTCGAGTCATTTTTACATGTACATTTAGGCAAAATCTACTCACTGTAAGTTGTACTTCCTACATAGAGTAATTAAGTAAAGCCAACATCAAATTGCAAGTACATTTACTTGGTTATTTGATGTAGTAATTCTCAAAACTTGACCACCATCCATTCTTGCTGCACTCCCATGTTATAGCATGGGTGTTCCCAACAGAAATCCAATACATCTACACTCAAATAGCATCATCAGGTGCTTTAGCAGCTGAGCCACAGAGGTGCTCATTTGCTACAGTTATTATATAAATCAGGGGTTTTCAAAGTGTAGGAAAGTGAGCCTCCCCTCAGAGAACATAAAAACAGCTGCGCCCCCCCCCTCCCAATTATTATTGCTATTATTACTATTATTGTTGTTGCTATAATGCATGTTCCACTCAGGTATAAAAACGGGTTTCAACAATAAATGATATATCTTTGGAGATGATCTTTTATTTTTTTAAACATTTTTAAACATCTATGTTTTAAACATGTTTTTAAATTTTTTAAACGTTTTAAACGTCTTTTTAAACATTTTAAACATGTTTTTAAACATTTTAAACATCTTTTTCAAACATTTTTAAACATCTTTATCTTTGTTTTAAACATCTTTTTAAACATATTTTTAAACATTTTAAACATCATTTTAAACATCTTTTTCAAACATTTTTAAACATCTATCTTTATGCTTTGAACATCTTTTTAAACATTTTTAAACGTTTTAAACATCTTTTTAAACATCTTTTTAAACATGTTTAAACGTTTTAAACATCTTTTTAAACATTTCAAACATCTTTTTAAACATCTTTTTCAAACATTTTTAAACATCTTTATCTTTATGCTTTGAACGTCTTTTTAAACATGTTTAAACGTTTTAAACATCTTTTTAAACATTTTAAACATTGTTTTAAACATTTTAAACATCTTTTTCAAACATTTTTAAACATCTTTATCTTTATGCTTTGAACGTCTTTTTAAACATGTTTAAACGTTTTAAACATCTTTTTAAACATTTTAAACATATTTTTAAACACGTTTAAACGTTTTAAACATCTTTTTAAACATTTTAAACATCGTTTTAAACATTTTAAACATCTTTTTCAAACATTTTTAAACATCTTTATCTTTATGCTTTGAACATCTTTTTAAACATTTTTAAACGTTTTAAACATCTTTTTAAACATTTTAAACATCTTTGTAAACATTTTAAACATCTTTTTCAAACATTTTTAAACGTTTCAAACATCTTTTTAAACATTTTAAACATATTTTAAACACGTTTAAACGTTTTAAACATCTTTTTAAACATTTTAAACATCTTTTTAAACATTTTAAACATATTTTTAAACACGTTTAAACGTTTTAAACATCTTATTCAAACATTTTTAAACATCTTTTTGCAGTGGGGTTTACCTGCCTTAGCTATGCGCAACGCCACTCGGTATGACGCCTGGGTTGCCATGGTATTTACTGTGCTAAATGTGTCAGTGGCTTTCTTCTGTGACCGCAATTCCTTCAGCTTCCTATCAAACCACTCCCGTGGCTTGGTCACCAAACCTGGGTGTTTGGTATCAATATGACGCCGGAGTTACATGGTCTCATTCTGTCGCTAGCTAGCACCTCTTCGCAGACAGCACACTGCGGCAGTGGGGCGTCATCAGGACCAACCCATGAAAACCCAAACTTTAAATACTCCTGGTCTCACGTCCTCCGTCCTCTGCTTGCCCCAGCC
Source organism: Lampris incognitus (assembly GCF_029633865.1). Lineage (NCBI taxonomy): Eukaryota > Metazoa > Chordata > Actinopteri > Lampriformes > Lampridae > Lampris > Lampris incognitus. The sequence goes on from NC_079213.1 coordinate 105,312,899, forward strand.
GCTGTCTCCTTCCTCACTGTAGGTAATGCTACTAAAAGCCGATCCATTTTGCTGAAGCTAACTACATTTAGCTAGCCGTTTACGGTTACTTTTTCTTCACGTTTTTTTTCTCTCGCGCCTCCCCTGAAGCTCTCTGGCGCCCCCCAGGGGAGGCGCGCCTCACACTTTGAAAACCCCTGCTATAAATCAAACACACACGGAGTAATATTTCATTCATTTAATAAGCCAACTAACAGAGTTTAACCAAATCTGAGACCACAGAGGGAGATTTATAAATAATATTGTTAAAGCAAAATAGATTTGATGTTGTTAAATAGCCTGAAATATGACTAATTGAAATAGCTAGCTTGAACAGAACTTCAACAGATAGCAAACATGCTAGCAAGCAACGGCTATCGGAATTGGCAAACTAACTGTAAACAAAGTTGCGGATTGACATTTATTAAAGAAGGAAAAGAAACAAGAGAAGGCAAACGTTACAGCAATAAGTGATGCTAGCCAGCAATGTATATTGTGGCAAGCCAGGGTGGAAGAAAGCAAGATAGAGTTCTATCCCCTTCCGCGTGTGGATGAATGCCTGGATCTGATGGCTGGGTCCTCCTGGTTCTCTTCCTTGGACTTAAGGAGTGGCTACTGGCAGGTCCCGCTACCTCCTGAAGCACGGCCCAAGGCTGCATTCGGCACAGGGAAAGGACTATGGCAGTTTAAAGTCCTTTGTTTTGGTTTATGCAAGGCACCTGCCACATTTGAGCACTTAATGGAGAGGGTAATAGCTGGGGTTCTGCATACTGAATGACTGGGTTTTTTTGGATGACATCCTGGCTCATGGCAGCTTGTTTGATTCAGCTGTAGCAGCACTGCACAGAGTGCTGGAGAGGATCAGGGGGGCGGGGCTGAAGCTACATCTGAGAAGTGCAGACTACTGAGCAGGGAGCTGATCTTCCTGGGGCACTGCATAGGCAGTGAGGGGATTGGCACTGCAGAGGAGAAGGTGCGCGTCCTATGTGAGTGGCCCACCCCTACAGAACAGAGGGGGTTAAAAAGTTTTTTAGGGTTAGCCTCCTACTACAGGAAGTTTGTGCAAGGGTTTTCATGCATCACAGCCCCCTTGTACAAGTTACAACAGAAGGACCACTAATTCTTCTGGTCAGAGGACTGCGAAATGGCTTTTCGCACACTGCAACGGGCCCTGACAAGCACGCCAATTCTGGCTCCCCCTGACTCCCATTTGTCCTTTGTCCTGGACATGGATGCGAGTGGGGAGGGGGTAGGCACAGTCCTGTCACAGGTGTGGCCAGAGGAAGATAAAGTTGTGGCCTATTACAACAAAGCACTGAGCAAAGGAACAGTGATATTGTGTCCCTTGCAGGAAGCTGCTGGCAGTAGTCTTTGTAGTAGTGGCAATAGTCCGGCACTTTAAGTATTACCTGTGTGGCCGGTCTTTCACCATACGCACTGATCATGCCTCTTTGCAGTGGCTGATGACATTCAAGGAACCAAATAGGCAATTGGCTCCTTGGCTGGGGGAGTTGCAGTGCTTTGAGTTCA